>NC_067419.1:34679008-34982039 GCF_009764475.1 Pristis pectinata
CATAAATAATGTAGCACTAATACAGCAACAATAGATTATTTAAAGAACCCTCCTTATTTTATGCTTGTAAATTATGTTGGTGCTTTAAAATTATAGCTGGAATGAAAAGTATTCACTGTTAATACGACAAAGGAACAAGGTGGTATCCCTGTCGCCATGAGTGGGAAATAACGGCACAACTGCTGAAACCCATTGACCTAGATCCAAGTGCACCAGTGCTTATTTTGTGCAACGGAGGTTTCAGTGGGACTTAACTTGCCGGTTTAATTTCTCACATCCCACTAGCTTGCACATTCTGCGTTCATATTTAGAAACAATTTATGAGGTTTCCTATCTCCGTTGGCAAGACCGAAGGATGATTCTTAAACTGCATTTAGGTTTTTCAACAGAACAGTGAAATGTGTTGCGAGGGGCTATTAATAAAAGCTGACGGTACACGGTGTGAATTTCAACCCTATTCTGTTACTGAAGCCCCGTTGAACGAGCGGGCCCCACTGAAATTCAGCCACCATCACGCACATTCATAAAGTCTGAGATAATCAAATGCATTGTAGAAGGCAAATCCTCTCCTGCAATACCAACGCAGGCAGCTGTGAGTTGGCAAGAGACTCACCTGTAGCTAGAGGCCGCTTTGCCTCCATCTGTTGAGCAGGCAGCCTGGAGCTTGGGAACTATCGACGGATGAGGAAGCGCAAAGTTTAACGCCGACAGTCCCTATAGGGTTAACAGACATTGTTTTTAATGTTCTAATATGCGCTAAGCGAGACCCCCGACATATATAGTTATGTTAATTCATGTTTTAGTGGAATCCTCCATTGAAGGCTTCTGTGTGAATCGGCTGTAGTTGATACAATGATTGCAAAGGGTAGAGAGTGAAACACTGGCATCTCACACAAACAATGCGTGTACCTCGATAGACAATTTTAGGAAGCGGGTGTCTCTCATGAATAGACCGCGATCTCAAAGGTGAGCAGGACTGACTCGGGGGGTAACGAGGGGAAAAAAACAAAACGTGCGTAACGGTATCAATCCAACAAGTTGCCGGGTGTTAGTTCAGCTTTGACAATAGCCCGGATACCATCAGGACTTAAACGTCTTTGCGTAACCAATATTATTATTTTTCTTAGATAACAAAAAATGTCTGGTCCTCTCTCTCCACCCGTGCTCTCATTGCTAGCGACCTTCAAAGGCAATTTGTAAATAACAGGAAGAAGGGATGTTAAAACATAACACCGAGGCATTACGTGGGCTTCGGGAGCAGGGTGTTGTCTGCCGCTTTCTCCCTGCAAGGAAAACACGGTCACGTACTTTCAGAAAATAAGGCGATCACTTTCCTCGCTCTTTCACTCTCAGAGGTCGATCGCACCCCCAAGGAGGGAGGAAAGGGAACTGGTCAATATTGAGCAGCAGTGTCATTCCGTTTGACTTCACCTGCTCGCCTCGCTGTCTGCATGCGGCGACCGGGAACGGCACAGAAGGGGGCTCAGCGTTCAGCTTTGCTATCGATTTGGCCCTGGTTTGCCACGGGAAAACATTAACAGGCGAAAACAACAACAAAAGCATCCCATCCTCCCCTCCCCATTCCAAAAAAAGAGAGAAAGAAATAATTCACAGCTGCGGGTCTCTTTTTCCGAGTCATGTCTGAGCCGGAGAGATGGGCAAGATCGAAGGAAACGAGAGAATAGTTCTCAACGTAGGGGGAACTCGGCACGAAACTTACAGGAACACGTTGAAAACCCTTCCCGGGACCCGGCTAGCGCTGCTCGCCGACTCCGATGGGCAAAGCAACCCCGACTATGACCCCAGAGTGAACCAGTATTTTTTCGACCGTCACCCGGGAGTCTTCGCTTATGTCCTCAACTACTACCGGACGGGCAAACTGCACTGCCCTGCCGATGTGTGCGGGCCACTTTTCGAAGAGGAACTGGCCTTCTGGGGTATTGACGAGACCGACGTGGAGCCTTGTTGCTGGATGACTTACAGGCAACACCGGGACGCCGAGGAAGCCCTCGACATCTTCGAGGCGCCCGATCTCCTGAGCGGGGAGGTTCAAGACGGCGAAGACGAAGCGGAGCTGAACAAGAGACTGGGCATCGAGGAGTGCAGCCCCGGGGGCAGCGGTAAAATCAGCCGCTGGAAGAGGTGGCAACCGAGGATATGGGCACTCTTTGAGGATCCTTACTCTTCTAGAGCTGCGAGGGTAAGAAACAACAGGGAGGGCGGGGGGAACAGCTAAATAAAGGAGCCAAGTTTTTTTTAGGGGAAGACACGGTTTTCCTCCCAATGCTTAATTTAATTATTATTTTGTCTCAATGCTTGAAGAGGTTGCCCTCAAACTAAGCTCATTGGTGTCTACGCTAAGAGGGCCGGGGATTATCCTTTCTCTTCAATGGAAAGTGTTACAGGTTGCACGGCTATTCGTGTCTCGAGTAACGTATGCCTGCTCGACACCAGCACTGGGATGCTACACTTGCTCGCGTTATTGCGCCCCCCGCCTCAGTCGCGCAGTGTGATGGCATTCAGAGTTTGTTCCGCGGTTTCATCTTTATTTGTGCGCGGGTTTCGCCATTCCTGATTGGCCTTGAGAAGGTGGTTGCTGAGCTGGTTCTTTGCTGTCTGTGTTGTGATGGTACTCCCAACCGTGCTGTTAGGTAGGGAGGTCCAGGATTTAGATCCAGCCACCAGAAGGCAATTGCAAGATCTTTTCCAGAACCCGGTGGTGGGCGGGTTGGTATCCCCATGCAGTTAAAGGTTTGGGGAAGTAGAGTTGAAGAAGGCTCGCCGAGGTGCTGCAGTGCATCTGGCGGAAGGCACACACACAAGCCAAGGGACTGAGCAGTTAAGAATGGGGTGCTGCACATGCCCTGGGCGATATTAAACTTTTTGAATGCTGGAGTTGCGTACATTCAGACTCGAGGAAAGAATTCCATCACACTTCTGTCTTGTGCCTTGGTGGTGATCTAAAGGCTTTGTGGAGGCAGGACGCGAGTCAGTCGCTGGAGGACACCCAGCCTTTGACTTGCTTCTATCGCCACAGCAGTTATGTAGTTGGTCCAGTCAAGCTTGTACCAGTGGTGGCTTCTAAGATGCTGATGGCGAGGATACGGTGACATCGGATGGCGTGGAGGGAGGGGGATCACTGTTGTCAGACTTACTCTTAATTGTGGCAATCTAAACCAGCTATATTTGGAGAACTTTACCGTATATAAGTTGTGTTGACTTTTATAATCAGCACGTGCTAATACAATATGCTGTAATAAGCACAGACAATTTATTTTTGATAGCGATTATAGCTACCTAGCAAATTTATTTTAGAGGTCTTCCGCAAAGAAGTTGCACGAATTCTTATTTTGTATTGCAAATTTAAATCTAAAAAGCAAATTAACGACATTGATATAAATGATCTTGATTCACTTTTTGATCCAAGAAATGTGCAGAGTCAGGTTACATTTGAGTTGTTTTCAGTAACGATTGCAATGGCCGCAATATCCACATGAGATTCAGTGGGTGGCAAGTAACAATTACAAGTGCATCGGTTCAGTGCTTATTCAGTAGATTCTCTTAACCTTGTTAGTAAATTAATAACGTATTCAAAGGGAGCTGCAGTTGCAACCTGTTGCAATAGGATTTTCAAAAGAGGTGGTGAGCTTTCTTTAAAAGTAGTACATACTTAATTCACGTTATTTGTAATATTGTACTAAATTCCGGCAGCGGTCATAGTCATTGGAAAGAAAATCCTTTCATCCCGGACAGTATGTGGGTATTTAATTCGGAGGCAGCCCCCACCCCCCCCCCCCAAAAAAAGGATATACATTCCAACATCTCAAAAGTTGAGTTCAAGAACTTCTGAATTAATATGACACAATGTAAATCTCTTAACTCCCACGAAATACCGCTGTGGTTATTAATATAATGAACCCGAATATACCAAGTAAGAATATAAGATGGAGATATTATCAAGAACCTTTCTCTCAGTTTCACGTTCACAGACAGTTGATTGTATCTTCCGAGAAGTCTTTCCTGGCGAATTTTATGGTTGGCTTGGAAATGCCTTCTTTTAGTCACAATGACAAATGAATATTAATTCTCTGCTAGTGAACGTCAATACCGGAGAAAATAGAATAGAGATTTTGTTTTTGCGTTGTGAGGATAAAAGGCGGTCCCTAAGTATATGATTGGAATGTTCCTTTAAGGGGAATTTGTAAAAGGGAATTAGCATACACAATGTTTACCAAACTGGAGAAAGGAGACTGAAAGCAGTGACATGCATGCACGCATGAAATGTCGCAGGATTTACATGGGAGACAAGTTAGCCAGTGAGGAAGTTGGGGGGGGGGGGGACCTCTTATTTGTACGGATTTAATATTCATGATATTCTAGTCGGTTCTTGCAGTAAACACGTGGTTATGTAATAATTAAACAGCATCCTCAACGACTGTGTAATAATAATCACTCTAGGAATATTTAACGGCGTTTTGTCCCCATTTATCTGCGCCTCCAAAGCGCTGCGAAGGAACCTGTTTGCTGTGTTGAAACTAATTTTGGTGGCAGGGCATGCTGTGATTGACAGGGGGCCCAGTGCACGCGCAGTCACGCGCCGCTGTCCCCGCGCACGCGCTCCGCTCGGCTGCACAGCTCCTGCTCAGGTTGCCATAGCGACCGCCATCTCCTTTGCACTGAAATCTGGTCTCTTGGCTGGCTGGTGCTACCCGGTGAGTCAAAAACTAAAAGGGAGGAAACAAAAAAAATCCATGCATTGCTCAGCACCATTTTAGGAACTGTTTCTAAACTGTTTATTCCACGCAAATCAAAGGGCTCCTTTTTAGCCATGAATGTTCTGGTTTATATCATGGTCCCGCGTTACTGAGGTAGGTCACAATTTCATTACAGAATGTGAACTCCACTCCCATCTTATCATGTCTTCCGTCTTGGCAAGTGTAATCAACGAGCTATGCAGGGCATATGAGTCCTTCCCATGCACGCACATGTCTTTAACCCACAGCTAAACAGATCAATTAAAACTGCACCGATTAAAACTTAAAACTGATGATTTTACTCTAATATTTTGTTTGCAATGAATGAGGGTGTTTGCTAGAAGGCATTTATTGATCATAGCTAATACCAAAATTAATGTCTTCCTAGTCCATTTCATAGACTAGTTAAGAGTCACATATAGACTGGATTGGGTAAAGGTAGCAAGATTTCCTGAAAGACGTTAGTGAATGTGCTGTTTTCTTTTGATAATCATAGAACATAGAACAATTACAGCACAATTCAGGCCCTTCGGCCCACAAAGCTGTGCCGAACATGTCCCTACCCTAGAAATTACTAGGCTTACCCATAGCCCTCTATTTTACTCAGCTCCATATACCGATCTAACAGTCTCTTGAAAGACCCAATCGTATCAGCCTCCAATCCAGTTGTTTCATGGTCTCTGATGCTTTTTTTCACCACAGATTTGTTTACTTGGTTTAAATTCCCCAGCTACTGGGTGGAATTCAAATTCATATCACAGCACAGAAACATACATACCCATATGAGTATTTGAAGTAAATCTGCTAAAAGCAAGATAGATGAAGTAACAGGGATTCAGTTGGAGCAATCAAGTTGGACCACCGCTAACATGCTTAATCTCATTTAAGTAAATGAAACCATGAAGTTGAAGCTTAGCATACCTTTAATGGCGTTTATGTAAGGGCAACAAAAATGGAAACTAAATGGAGTAGTAATTAGCAAACTGGTCACTATGTAAACACAGGGGTTTCTGTTTTATACAGTCTTCGTTTATAATCGCACATCTTCAGTCTATTTCTAATTGAAGTTGACAATATAGGAGCTCATTTCATGGTTTAACCCAGTGCTCTCTCACATTCCCATGGGATATGCCAGATCAGAAGAAAATAGATTTTGATGTAAGCACGTGGTTATTAAAAAGTCATAAGGATGGTTTCTAAGTTTAAAGACTGAAGGTTCATTTCACTGACATGCATTTTGTAAATAGATGAAAACCAACTGTATGTTCTTTTCGTGAACATGAATTCAGCCCGACTTTTCTAGTTTAGTTGTAACTGGACATTTAACAAAACAAGTGATTGTCAATAGAGTTGTAAATTATCCTAAATTTTAACTAATCCCTAATATTCATGCCAGTTTATAAAACAGCAGCATAATATAAACCAATATAAAGAAACAAGGTAGAGATTGAACCAGTTTAATGTGGTGAGTGTGGTGGTGTTCAAGCTATTAGTGTTGAATCCCAGAATTCAGTAACCCAAGAGACCATCTGTGGAAAAGCAAAATGCTAAATTACATTTTCACATCTATTTGATGTAGGTCAGTTAAAGGTCATTTAACAAATGCACCCTTCAATGGTCCACATTAACACTTCAGATTCTGATATTGTTTTTCAAATGACTATATATTATCTAATGTTATCAGTTTGGAAAGAACAGATGGTGCTATGAATAAAAAACATCACAGTAATGCTATTAAAATCACCCTAATCCATATTGCTCGCAGTTAAAATTAAAACATCTAATTTTTGACTAGTTATTTCTTTGTTTAACATGAATGTATGATGAGATGCCAAGAAATATGATCTGCTTGGTAATTGAGAACCAGGCAATGATTCATGACTCACCTGCAGTTTTATTATTGGTGTGGCAACTTATTGAGTGGAAAAAAAAATCCTCATCAGAGAGGGTCCATAAACATACCAGCATTGTTTTATCTGCTTTGGATGAAATAGAACATACAACAGTACAGCACAGGAGTAGGCCCTTTGGCCCATAATGTCTGTGCTGAACATGATGTCAAATTAAACTAATCTTTTCTGCCTGTGCATGATCCATATACCTCCATTCCCTGCCTATTCGTGTGCCCATCTGTTGTGTGAAATGGTTCTTTTCTGTCTTAAGGATCAAGGACTCTGGACACGAGCTTTGTAGACCAAAACTATTTTAATCACAAAGGCAAATGTGGGACAGAATGGATGGGAACAGACACACACTCACGCACAGGATACCACGAACACGAGAGGGGAATTGCAACTGGGGTAAAATACACACACACACACACACACACACACACACACACACACACACGCACACACATTGATACAAACAAGCACACAATAACAATGTACAACTTCAGGATATAACACTTCAATGCCTGACCCACACTAGCATTGGCTCTTAACGCTCCCTGAGTCTGAGTGATGCACTCTTACCAATGATCTCTACAGCGTTGTCTCACTACTCCTGGGGTCATCAAAGAGGAAGGGCTAGGGGATGCAGCCCTCTTTATGGCGCTAGGAGGCTGGGTGGAGCCTCACTGTTGTGATTTAAACGAGCCAATGGTGTGGGAGTCAAAGACAAAGGTTCCTGCCACAGCCAATGGTCAGGCAGGTTCAGAGACAAAGGGTACCGGTCAGGCAAGTTCAGAGGCAAAAGGTACTCTCACAACTGAGGGCTGGGTGGAGCTGCACCTTGATTGACAGTAGTATCACTTCCGATCAGAGGAGCAGTGCTGTCCTCTGGTCAGCGGGGGTCATTGTCATTACTGTCACGTGGCAGCCATGTGGATTTCTCACAACGTTCCACCCCTTGGAAGTTAGACGACTTGCCAATCAAGGGAGGAGCTATCAGGGTACACAGAAACCATAATCAACAAAAGGAGGGCAATGGCCAGTGGATGACAGTAGCCCAACATCCCCCAGTGACCCAAACGGCCACTTGTTTCCCATAAGGTGTCGTGCTGGAGGAGCTGGTCCCTTGGTTCTGAGTTTTGGCCGCCGAGTCCCCGAAGTGAGCAGCCAGGTTGAAGGGGTTGCTGGATTTATCAGAGATAAAGGTGCAGCACTCCTTTGTAATCACCACACATGTACCACCATACGCAGCAAGTGGACCATCCAGGGCCGTCTGATGCCATCAGGTTACCAGCCTGACCGCAGTCAGCTCTGCTGCCGTCGTCGTTTCTCATGGGACAGTCTGGCCGTGCAATATGGGGGGGGGGCAGGCTATCCTCTTGAGCCTCTCCACCTCCGCGATGGCTCTGCTGTCCCTGTACCCGCTGTGTGCTGGGTGCTCCCCCGTTCATCGAGTGAGGATTCAGGGCACCGTCAAACACTGGAGGACAGCAACTGTACCAGCCTGTGGGGAGCCACGGATAGGTACTGGAGCTATATATCCAGTGGGTCACGTTCTGAGTTTAGGGAGCCCCAGCTTAGCGGCACCATCAGCAGTGGTCATGGGGCACCTGGACACCAGTCTCACTCAAACTCACAACGGCCAACTGAAAAGGTGGAACTGTACTCATCCTGGAGTCTACACCAGCATTCCCTTGGCGTGCTCAGTAACTGCGGAATACTCTGAGGGTCGGGACTCGCGTGGAGGTCAAATTGTATGCAAGGAAATACCAGCTCCTGAAACACCCACTCCATTCGGAATCTCTAGAAGGAATGTACAGTGGTGGGGGAAATGATGAGGAACTGGCATCCAGCCCCCCCAGAACACGGATATAACGAGCCCGACAGGTGCAACAGGGAGACCAAACCGCGCAACACCGACGCAACAGAAATAAAAGGAAAACTAATAAAAACAAGAGAGTCCATGTAAACAGTCCATCTGACAAGTAGCCAAAGGAATCATCGTCGATGGCAAGGCTTCAACAGCGTGTGCCGGGATTCAGGGGTAGATTCAACCGTTCCACATGCTCCACGGTTCCGTCGTTGGAGGTGCTGGTGGTTCCGTGAGTAATATCAAGGGAAGGTTGAACAGGCATTTCATCAATCATCATAGTCAGCAGAAAGAGATGGAGGGGGAAGGAGCAGTGCCATCGTCCTGTAGCGGGGGAAACAAACTCATTCCCGGCAGGTCAGGTGTTGGGTATGGAGACAGGACAGGTTAGTTCAACCCGGAATCACGACCTAACGAGTGTCCCCAAGACCACGTGCTACGACTTCCCCCTTCTGAGGGGGGCCTTGTGGCTGTCGGACCCAGACTCTCCCGGACTCCTCAGTCCCGAGGGATTCGGGGTCTCGCAAGTCGGATGGTGGGGAGTAAGCCAGATGGCGGGAAATGGAGACCCCCTTTGGCCAGTGGGCTGTGTGTTCAGCTGATCGACGGCCTGCTGTAGCACACCCGACCACCCCTGCAGTGTGCGGGAGGGTGTCAGCGTGTGTATCGTCTCTTTCAGCAGGCCGTTCATCCTCTCGATCAGGCCTGATGCCTGGGGATAGTAAGGGATGTGAAACAGCCATGAGGTCCCCTCCTCTGCCACCCAGTTTTGTACCTTGGACCCCGTGAAATGGGAGCCCTGACCGGACTGTACCTCCCACGGTACTCCATAGGTGGAGGAGAGGTACTGCAATCCCTTGATGGTACTGTTCTGGTCGGCCCTTTCACAGGGCACTGCCACCAGCACACCTGAGTACGTGTGCACCATCGTTAGGGCGTATTGCTTTCTGTTATGGCGTGGGAGCAGTCTGATATAATCTATCTGCCACATGCGACCTGCTCCCGTGCGGCGGTGAATATGGCCCAGTGGCCCCGTCGGCCAACCTCGTGGTTTCACCTGCCGGCAGATGGGGCAGTTCACGACCGTGGTCTTACACTGGTCCATTGTAAGGGTGACCCCGAACCGTTCTGCCCAGCGACGTGTACCGTCAGCCCCTAGGTGGCTGCTCTTACGGTGCGCCCATGCAGCTAGGGCGCTGAAGTCAGGTTCATCAGGGGGAAGGGTAGCGCAACATATCTGGGCAGCCTGGTCCACCATGGCATTGTGGATGGCCTCCTGGGTCTTTCTGTGTGTATGGGCATCCACGTGGTGGACTGATATGCGTGTCTGGGCCACTTGGTCCCAGACATAGGGCCAATGTTCCTGGTCCCAGAGGGGGCGTCCATGAATTTCCCACCCTGTTTCGTGCCACTGCGCTATCCACACTGCCATACCGTTGGCCACTGCCCAAGAGTCAGTATAGATGTGGACTGGGCCGGTGGAGTTCTGTAGCATGAGTGTCACCGCCGCTAGCTCGGCCAGTTGACTGGACCCTCCCGCTCCCTCTTTTGTCACTGTTTTCCCCGTGGTGGGATGAAGTGCCGCTGCCTTCCAATGTTGCTTCCCATTTTCCAGCGGCTGAAGCAGTCTGTGAACCAGGCCTGCTGCTTCTGCTCGGGATCGAGGGAGTCGAAAGGTTGGCCCCAGGACACGGGGGAGGGCGCGATCTCAGGAATGTCTGGGAGTGATTCCTGGGATTAGGGAAAGGACATGACCTCTTCGTGGAGGCGGCTGACCCCTTCTGGACCGGGCCAAGCCCGGTCCGTAATGTACCACTTCCACTTCACCACCGAGGACCTCTGGGCTCGGCCCTCTTTGTGAGTAGAGTTGGGGGACTTGACCCATCGCATGATGGGCAGATGGGGGCAAGGATGACGGG
Organism: Pristis pectinata; assembly: GCF_009764475.1. Lineage (NCBI taxonomy): Eukaryota > Metazoa > Chordata > Chondrichthyes > Rhinopristiformes > Pristidae > Pristis > Pristis pectinata. The sequence continues at coordinate 34,689,444 of NC_067419.1, forward strand.
GTCAGTGCTGGTTTGGTGTTCTGTGGCAAGGAGCGCCAGGTAAAAGGCCAGCAGCTGGCGCTCGAAAAGGCTGTAGCGGGCAGCAGCCTCTGGCAAAGACTTGGTCCAGAAGGCAAGCGGGACTCTGCACCCCTGGGTCCTTTGCCAGAGGCTCCATTCAGCGACCGACTCACTACTAGAGACTTGTAATTCAAAGGGGACCCCTTCCTGACAGGGGGCAAGGGGCAGGGCTTGCTCCACAGCTTGCTTCGCTGTCTCAAAGGCAGCCTGCTGTTCAGGACCCCAGGAAAAGGTGGCCTTTTTTCGGGAAACCCTATGGAGGGGTCTCAGGATCATAGTAAGGTGCGGGATATGGTGTCTCCATTAACCAAGGAGTCCCACGAACCTCTGTGTGTCGGTTTTGTTCTTGGGGATGGCAAAATTCAAAATTTTCATCCATGCGGGCTCAGGGATCTCTCTCCCGCCGGCGTAGCATCGGATTCCTAAGAACATTACATCCTGGGCTGGGCCTTGCACCTTTTCCATATTAATGGCCCAGCCCCGCTCTCTGAGAGAGGAAATTATCATGTCAAGGGCTTCTGCAACAATGGCCTCAGAATGGCCTTGCAGCAAGACATCATCGATGTAATGGGTGGCTACCACCCCTGAGGGGAGTTCAGTGGTCTGCAAATCCCATGCAATTAACCCATGGCATATGGTTGGACTGTGGATGTACCCTTGGGGGAGGTGTCTAAATGTATATTGCCTCTTGTCCCAGGTAAAGGCAAACTGATCCTGGGAGGTATTGTGGAGGGGGATGGAGAAGAAAGCATTGGCCAGATCTATAACGGCGTACCATGACTTGTCTGGGCGCCCTGACACATTCTCCACGAGGATGACTATATCGGGTACTGCGGAAGCAAGGGGGGGGCAGCCTTGTTCAACTGCCGGTAGCCCACTGTCATGCGCCAGGTCCCATTCTTTTTCCAGACGGGCCAGATGGGGCTATTGAAAGGGGAGGCTGCGAGCCTAATAACTCCCTCACGCAGCAAGGCTTGCACAGCCTCTGTGATATCCTGGTGTCCTCCCGGTACCCTATACTGTCGACTGTAGACTACCTGCGAGGGAGGGGGGACAACAACTGGCTCCCATTTAGCCGCCCCGACTACCACCGTGGCTCGGGCGACTCCGAAAGTAAACTTGCCCCGACTAGTGTGTAGGGACTGTCCCTTTAGGTCATTTATCCCCAGTATACACTCAGGCGAATCCGCAATTAAAATGGCCACCATCCGGGGGGGTTGGTTCCCAACAGCCATGCGGACCTTGACTTCCTTTGCTGGCAAAAGGGAACCCCCCCCAACCCCTCAATTTGCATCTGTGGCCCCTTCCAAATCGCGGGGTTCCCTGGTACAATGGTGTCCTGGGCACCCGTGTCAACGAGTGCCATCCACCTTTGTACGTTCCCTTTTCCCCAGTGTATTGATACAGGTACGCATGGCCTCAGATCCCCTGGGCGCGCAAGGGTGATGGAGCAGACACGCTGGGGACCCTGGCCTTCATCCTATGGGAGGGGGCTGGGGGTCTGCCACTCCGTGGGTGAGGGCTCTTGTGGGCGGAACTGGGCCATCTCCTGCAACAATAGGTCCTGTAGCTGAGCTATGAGTGCAGGAGAGGCCGTTTCAGGTAAGGGAGGAGCAGAGGCAATGTCAGCCTCTGCAGGGGCAGCCCACGTGGCCCGGCAGTTGGGGGCACCCCCTGAGTCAGGCTTGGAGCTGGGGTGGCCTCGGGTCTTTCCACAGCCAGGCTTCTCCCTGCAAAGCTCCTTCCAGCGCGCGTGGAGAGCGGAGGTCGGAGCTCCATCTATACTCGCGCCATCCACCCCTGCGGGCAACAGATCTAAGTACAGCTGCCTGCATGTGGGGCGGGGGGAGGTGTCCCCGGCCCTCATCTCCCGTATGGTCTTCCCCCCCGATTGGTCCCATGAGGGGCAGGACCACCGGTCTCAATTCGGGCCGCGCGGTGGTGACTAGGTAGCCTGCTAGCACGCTGGTTGCCACGGTATTTTCTAAAAGCTCCAGGTCACCTGCCCTCTTGTAAATACCTGTCACCAGCACCCACTCTCTAATGACCCCTGTGCCCTTGCTGACCGTACTCCACTGGGGTCTCCCGAATAGGTCCCATTCTAGGAGGGTAGGGTACCGGGTCCTTACTGCGGTCACTATCCGGTTCTACAGCGTGGCATCGTTCCCAGCCCTCCCTGGTGGCACCTGCAGGGCGTTGTTGATGCTTTGCTGGTCGGACAGGCTCCCCAGGGCACACGCCTCCTGGTGGGAGAGGTTCACGTTGGAGGCCCCCCCATCTCACAGCTGGAGCAACCACGCGGCCAGGTGCTCGCCCAGCTGCTGGCGGTACCAGTCCGCCAGCTGCGTTAACTCCTTGATGGAGAAGTCCCGGGTCTCCATGACCTCGGAGGGGTTCTGTGCATTCTCCCCCGGGACTGTCTCATCCCCATTCCCCTCCCTCGTGGAGCGGACCTGGGACCACGTTCGGATGGGTCGATCCTGCAAGGGCTCGGGGGCATAGGGTGGTGGTCGGGCTTGGAGGGGCTCCTGCTCTTCAAGTGCCCCTTCCTCGTCCGTGTCCATCCATATGTCCCCGTCCCCAAGCCATGTGTCTAGCCGGTCGCCGCACTGGACCAGGGCTTGGATTTTAAATGGATTTGGCTGCCAGCCGGCTCTGCGGGCAGCTTGTGCCTGCTGCACCTGGACCAGCCGGCACCGCCTCCTGGAGTGTGCAACACCTTTGTTGGAGGGTCTCTATCTCTCCCTTACTGAGCAGGTATCCTGCAACTGGCCAGTGATCTCGACCTGGTGCCTCAGGAGGGTTGCTAGGAGTCAGATGGCACCCCTCGGGCTCCCTCTGGCGCTGGGGAACCCTGACTGCTGGAGGAGGGCCATCACGTGGTGTCCCAGTTTCTCACCACTTGGATCTAACTGCTCAGCCCAGTCCATGGGCTTGCCGTGGTTTGCCAGCAGGCTGGCCAAGCTCCCAAATCCCTCACATTCGTCTGTCCACCCCGGGATCCTCTCCTCTGTATCTGCGCTAGCCTTGTATCCCCAGTTCCAAAACATTCTCCCCGCGTTTGTGTCCAGCCAAAATCCTCAAGACCCTGTTTGCAGTGCTAAATGTTGTGTGAAATGGTTCTTTACTGTCTTCAGAATCAAGGACTCTGGACACGAGCTTTGTAGACCAAAACTATTTTAATCACAAAGGCAAACGTGGGACAGAATGGATGGGAACAGACACACACTCGCTCACGCACAGGATACCACGAACACGAGAGGGGAATTGCAGCTGGGGTAAAATACACTCACACACACACACACACACAGATACAAACAAGCACACAATAACAATGTGCAACTTCAGGATATAACACTTCAATGCCTGACCCACACTAGCGTTGGCCCTTAACGGTCCCTGAGTCTGAGTGAAACGCTCCCTGACCATGTGGTGATGCACTCTTACCAATGATCTCTGCAGCATTGTCTCACTACTCCTGGGGTCATCAAAGAGGAAGGGCTAGGGGATGCAGCCCTTTTTATGGTGCCAGGAGGTTGGATGGAGCCTCACTGTTGTGATTTAAATGACAGTGAGGCTCCAATGGTGTGGGAGTCAAAGACAAAGGTTCCTGCCACAGCCAATGGTTAGGCAGGTTTAGAGACAAAAGGTACTGGTCAGGCAAGTTCAGAGGCAAAAGGTACTCTCACACCAGAGGGGTGGGTGGAGCCGCACCTTGATTGACAGTAGTATCACTTCCGATCAGAGGAGCAGTGCTGTCCTCCGGCCAGCGGGGGTCATTGTCGTTACTGTTACGTGACAGCCATGTGGATTTCTCACAACACCATCTAAAAGTCTCTTAAATGCCACAATTATATCTGCTTCCACCACCACCCCTGGCAGGGCATTCCAGGCACCTACCACTCTCTATGTAAAAAGCTTGCTTTACACGTCCCCTTTAAACTTTCCCACTCTCATGTTAAAGTGAATTGGTGAATGCTGGATAGGATACCTTCTGTGGTTGAGAATTTCACAGGTTCGTCATTCACTGGATGATGAAGTTTCTCCTTGTCACCATCCTGAATGCCCGACCCCATTCACTCAGGCTGTGACTCCTGGTTCTGGGCTTCCACAAATCAGAAACATTCTTCCTCAATCTGGTCTGTCTATTCCTGTCAGGATTTCATGAGTTTCAATGAGGTACCCTTGCATTCTTCTCAACTCTAGTGAGGATAAACCCAAATCTCTCCATATATCAATGCTGCCACTCCAGGGATCAGTCTGATGAACTGTCGCTGCGCTGTCTCCAATACAAGAACATCCTTCCTTAGATAAGGAGACCTAAAATGAAAACAATACACAAGAGCAGAAGGCAGTAGAGAGACTAAATAATATCAAGTTATTTCCTTCCCTCTCTCCTCTGCATCTTAAAACTTGAGATATTTCTAAAGGCAAATACTCCAGGCAACATGATTGCAGTTTCTCTTTAGTGAAAGTGCACTGTATAAAACTGATCTGAAAACACAATAGCACCAATTAGACACCTCCCAATGAGCAGCTAGTGGGATAATTGGCCCTTAAATTAACCTGTTTTTTGTCGGTAAATGGCAAAAAGAAATAAAGAGGTGTGGTTGGGCATGTGAAAGGGAATAAGTTGCAGGACTGCAGTTAAAATGGAGGGGGGGGGAAGAGAAAGAGAAAAAGAGACAAAGAAAGAAAGAGAATGAGACAATTGCATGAGAAGGCATAGACTTGATGGGCTGAATGGCCTCTATCAGTATCAAAGTAAGAAGAAAGTTAGATGTATGGCTGGTGTGCAAAATGCAACCTGAGTGACTGGTGCAGAAAATGAGCTGCTGAAGGAACTCAGCGGGTCAGACAACATCTGTAGAGAGAAATGGACAAGCGATATTCCGGGTGGAAACCCTTCATCTGGATTGGTCACTTAGGTTTATCACTGTTAAGGAGGTTCAGTGAGACCGAGCAGGATAAATTTATATCCGTTAAACCTATTCAGTGGCTCAGTTGCAAGGGCTTGTTGATGATGAAAATGTTTTATAAGTGTAACATTTGAATAGTGCCCATAAAGATGGGATGCAGTGGGCCAGTAAACATTTGGTTCATGGGCATTTTGCACACGGCCAATCAGGAAGGTAAGACATAAAAGGTCTGATCAAAGGTTAATGACCTGAAATATTAATTCTCTCTCTGTCTCCCTCTTTCTTTTCCTCTTCTCTGTTAAACACACTGCTTGAATGGCTAAGTATTTCCAACGTTCCAACATTATGATTCTACATGAGGCAGCTGAAATTTATTTCCATTACAATTTATATTCAGTGATACTAAGATCAAAGAAAAAAACTTCATTTCTGAAAAAAAAGAGAAATGGAACAAGGGGAAATTAATCATTTGATCATGGAAGTAATTGCAAGTTCAAGTTCGTAGGTAATGCCTTAAGTGAAGGTGAAATCATCAGCATATTTTTGACTTTTAGATTTTATTTCATTCTATCTTCATCACTTTAAAGTCAAACCATCGTTATTCTAATGAACTCATTGCAACTTTGAATTATATACTTATGATGCTCAGGTTAAAATATAGTTAAACAGTAGAATAAGATTCTTCAACATGGTTATTTTCCACATATTACTATGAGGTTGTTATTTCTAAATTTGCTTTGATTAATTAACATATTGGAACTTCACATTCTAGTTCTGGGACATCATGTTGGCAAGTGTTCATAATGACATATGCCACCAGTTTAAATAATAGAATAAAACTACCCAGAGGGAGTAAGTCTTGCACACAGAGCTAAAGTGTTGGTGTTCTCAGGCAATAATTTTCATAGGTGACCAAATAATACATCGATGCAGCTGGAGGCAAGGTGCACAGCAAGTTTCAGAGGTAGCTGGATGCAAATCCAGGAAAAATAGTTGGATTGAAGGTCTCCACTCTGGCAGCTATAATGATCCAGAATGAACCAAGTTTCATGAGCCTTAAGCTGGATCTTATGGACAAATGGCCACAAGCTGAAATTACTCACAGACTCAAAACTAAATTCTAAATGGGGACTTAGTATTTGGGTAGAAACATATTCATTCATGTGATTAATGATTTGAGGCTTGCATTGGGTGTTGGTTTCATGGTGCCAGTGGTATATATGGGAAAAGGGCAGAGTCAGGGGTGAGGAGGCAAAACAGCAATAAAGTTGTTTGGTTGCACCAGTTAGACAGACTATTAAAGCCCATCAAGCAAAGTCAGTAGGTTGATAGCAGATTATCACTGCTCCTACTTGTGCTTGCTCAGTCAGTAAATTGAATCTCACTGTGAGGTACCACGCTGAGGAACTGAGACCAAGAAAAAAAAACAGAGACTTGATTAAGAGTAGAAAGGAAAATGAAGAACTGCATTTACACAGTGCTTTCCTTGCTCTCTGGACATCCTAAAACCCTTCACAGTCAATGGATTACTTCAGAACTATTGTCACTGTTTTGTGTGCGAGTGAGCCTGACAATTTGTGCGGAATTGAATAATTGACTAATGTTTTGGTGAGGATGTGAGGTTGGATATTGACTAGGACACCATATCAGTTGAGAACTTGTCATGTAATCCTTTCCATCCACCTGCACAATTGCAACAGGGGCTTCAGTTTAATATCCCATCCAAATGCAGCACTTTAGTACTGGAATGAATTGTCAAATTAAATCATGTCCTCTAGCTCTGGAATGCACTTGAACTGACAATTTAAATAATTGAAAAGCAGAGCAGGATAAGGTTAGGGACATTTTTTTCCTCTTAAAATGACCAAATGCAAAGTTCTATCCAATATGGTGTTGCAGGTTTTCTAGACCTCCCTGTTCATTGTGGATGTGGGCCCTGACTGCCTCAGTTTTGTCAATAGTTGGGAATCAATTTGCAACCTCAGGTAATAGAGGAAACAATGGAAACTGCAATGTGATTGTTACTGTTGGTATTCGTTTCTGATCTGGCACTCGAAAATTGGACATAGGCAACAACTGGACATGGAACCCAGCCTTTCTTTTGCATATTATCAAATCTTAGAACAAACCTGTAAGGACCAACATATGGAGAAAAGAGTGGATGGTGATGGGCTGCCTCCTTGAATCATGGAAATCCTTGCACTAGAAATGCTCAGACAATATTGTTATATAGGCAGCTTCATTCATTGTTGTGGAAATGAAGGAATAACGCCTTGCCTCCCAGTGTTGACATTGTTTGACTTGGAGAACAAACCAACAATTTGTTTAAAATGGTTTAGTTTTGCACATGGTTTGTCATCATACTGACTCAGTATAAATTTTTTTAGCCAGTTTTACAACTTTTGTCATTTGCTCCATTGTCTTTCAAAGTATCTAGTGGCATCTGAAAAGATAGTCAGAAAGTCTAATACTCAAATATCGTGTGGACTGGAATATGTCTTGAAAGCAGTGTACACTCTGCTTCATTACTTTTAAATGGAATAGATTGTTGGAGACATGACTAAAAAAGACATGAGTGCTTGTGACCTGACAACAGGATGCATTCACTGAAATGGTTTCACTAACTAAATGTGAAAGCACTTCTTGGACAGAATAGATTTAAAGTAAAAGTATTTTCATAATTGTCTTTTTAAACTGGAATTTTAATTTACTAGTCAGATCAGCATGTATTGTAAAATGAACCAGTAGCATAATTTTATAACCTTGTTTATAAATTGATATAAGAAGTATACACATATTTTACTGACTGATGAGCTATGCTCAGCTCCTTATTAATATTGTTCTTATTATCAAAAGTAATCATCAAAAAATTTCCTGAGGCAACTAATATCTTTCTAAACACTGTTTACAGTAAAGAGTGTATTTGTAAAAAGAAATGTTTGGCAAACCTTATTTCTTCCTTTTTAAAGTGTGCTGTGCAGATAAATGAATCATATCAAATGCATTGACACATCACTTGTTCATGACATTGTCATGGCAACAATTACCTAGATTTTCTGAAATTTATTCTTGATGAAACAATGAGAATAACTTTGGCAGAGATTCCCATTTAGGTTGTTCTTTGACTAAAGTGGTCGGGCCAACGTCACTTTCTGATGATGAATGCAAATTTCCTCGTTATCCTTAGTGAATCATCTTACACAGCCAATAGGTTTTAGCACCAAAAGTTGAAATGTAAGTAAATCAGAAAAAAGTAGGAAATTTGTGTTAAGAGATTAAAGCAACTATTAATTCACCTTGAGTAAATTCACATTAAAAGTTTACTGTTGGTTCAATAAAAATCTAAGCATCATTCTTAAGTAATATATGCTGATATTAAACAAGGTATAACAACAGCTTTATCTTAATTATTGTGAAGCACACATGGTTAGTGAATGGCACTGTTTAGTTAAGTGTTTCATTAGCAGTCAACCATTGTCTCAAATTGATCAATGAAGAATCAAAACACATGTATTTTTCTAAATACATTACACTCAGCTTTTACCCTGATACTGCTTTCTTGTGACTCCCTGCACTATTTTTAAATTATCAGATTGTACAACATCCATTGTTGGATGAGCAAAATTTATTTTGTCCGCAGCCAGCGATTCCATTGCTTTCCCTGGCAACCATCTGAAACAGAACCAGATGGTTCACAACCTTCCTGTCATATTTGACCCTAAGTTGAGCTCTGGACCTCACATCCCTACCATTGTTTAGATTGCCTATTTCCAACCCTGTAATATCCCTCAGTTCATCTGCTTCTGAAACTCCCATCCAAATTTCTGTTATCTCTAAACTTGGCAAACCAGTGCATTTCTGGCTGGCCTCCCTCGCTCTACTGCCCGCAATTGTGGACCAACACTAGGCCCCAGCTAAGTAGCACCATAATTCTAAAACTCCCATCCTTGTTTACAAATCCTTCCATGTTTTCACTCGATCCTATCTCTATAATCTCTTCTAACCCTTAACCCTCTGAAATGTTTGCATTCCTCCAATGCTAGCCCATTGAAGCTCCCCAAATGTATTTGCTCTACACTGGTCATCATGCCTTCAAGGTGCCAAGGCCTAAAGCACTAGAATTTCATTCTAAGCCTTTTTGCCTCTTTACTCTCTTTTTGTTCCTTTAAAATGCTTCTAACCTTTTGACCAGGCTTTTAGTTATCTACCCTAATATCACTATATCTTGCTTAGCATTAGTTATTTTGTTTCAATGTGTTCCTGTGAAGCATCCTGAGATGTTTTATTGGCATTAAAGAACCACATAAATGTGAGTTGTCATTGAACAAACTTAGCCAGACACTGATATAATAAACAAATAAATGAACTGAATTTTATTCTTAGTCATAGTTGCTAATTAATGTGTCTTAAAAGCATATTGCTTTGCTATTATTTGGAATATGGATCACCATAGGTAACCTGATATCAACTTAGTCACCACTTTGCCATCACTCCTTGTAATGGCCATTGAACAGACAATCATCAAAACTCTGTGGTCTGGACCATTTCATCATATCCACTGAAAGAAAGTGTTTGAAGATAAGCGAAACAAATGAGGAAGGAAAAGGGAAAAGTTGATTGACTAAAGGAAAGCAAATAGTGTAGAATGTGGGTATGCAGCATAAACCAACTATTTAATTGTTTAGTGAAAATAAGAAAAACAGTTGATTCTGAAAATCTAAAATAAAAACAGGAAGTGCTCAGCAGATTGGGCTGCATCTATGGGAAGAGAAACAGAGTTAATGAGTCAGGTCAAAGACCCTTCATAACTAGGACTCATAAACTACAGTGTGATTGATTCCACTGTAAAATTTGTCAGGTGCATTTTCAGGTACCCTGGATGTACGAGCACTTGAATCAGTCTGTCGATAGTGGGAAAAGTAATTTTGAGCTCATAATTTCCTGGATTATCCATTAGTTTATAAATCAGCACCTTATTCAATTCCCCTGGACCCTTAGAACATGTACTATTGTAAATTTATAGTGATGTGATTGGGACCCCCTCAACTCCTTTCATGTAGATCCCTTACTACAAGTGAATAGGGGAACTTTATACTTAAAGCTTTCAAGTGACACAAGCTTACCTTCCAGTGCACATAGCCATCCACCCTATTTGTAGTTTGAATGCAGTATCATTTTATTATGAGTAAAATAAGGACCTTCTCAGGTATAATTATTTAGTTGGTGAGCGGTCAACTGACACGGCACAGCTGAAAGTTGATGCACCAGTCTGGGTCATTCCCTGTTATTACTCTCCCTGGAGCTATATCCCTGTCTGTATTTTCTCTCTGCATAGGACTGAACATTGCCTAGACTGGGCAGGATGATTCACAAAGATCCTTGCATGTTCTTCAGTCTGACAACTATCCATTGATGACTGCACTGTGTTCAGTTCTATTTACATTTTCTCAATAATGAATCTGTCCACAGAGCATGTTGCAAGATCTGGTCAACATTTCAGGCATTGGCTGACAATTGGAAAGTAACAGTTATACTACATTAGTATCAGGCAATGAGAGAACCTAACAACCTCCCATTGACATTCAACTGCATTACCGATAATTAATTTCCCATCATCAATATCCGAGCATCACCAGTGGGTCGAAACTTAACCAGCAATGTAAAGGTGATGTGGAGCTTCAACAACATTCAAGAAACACAACGTCTTCCTGGACAAAATAGCCTGCAAGATTGGCATCTCAACCTCCATCCTACGTGATCACTCTGCCCACCACTGGTGCACCACGACTGCACAACCCAAAGTAGTGACCCATCATGGTTTCATTGTGATCACTTCTGCCAAGAAGGAGAAGAACAGTAGGCACAGGGAATATCACTATCTGCATGTTCCCACACAAAATCCTGACTTGAAAATACATCCTTTGATGCTAGTTCTATCCTGGAATTCGCTGCCCAACAGCAATGTGTTAGTACCACGGTTACATGGCTGTAATGGCTAAAAAAGGCAGGTTGTTATATATTCATGAGGATGTTAAGCAATGCTGGTGCTGTGGGCATGCCACTACAAAAGGTTACCGTTACATATCCCTTCACTGGCATTACAGGTGACCCTTGCATTATGGCCATTCAAGTAATGGAAATTCACCCTCACAGAACTCACAAATCACTACCACAAAGTTTGAGATATGGAATAAAATTCACTCTTAAAAAACTTATGTGAAAAAAGTAAATAAATAAACACAAAATTTATCTTTTATCGCATTTCTTGATGCGTGTGCAGATGACGTGGCTTTGCTTTACAGTAAAATATGATAATGCAACTCGCCCTCCCCCCATAACTTGGAAGTTACCTGTAATGCATGAAGTGACAGGGCAAAAACACGGTCATCCACATCGTAGGCTGGTCCCACACATTCAAAGAGCTGGTGTAGACACTATGGGTAGAATGGTCTCTCTCTTGGCTGATGAATTCTATAATTATCCTTTTACAATTTGCACATCCAATTATAACTCCTGGAAATATTCCAGGAAATTCCAGAGCATCAATAACCAGGATGGAAATTCGATGTAGTGGGCCATTTTCACCCCCCACCTTATGACATGGCTTCTCACCTCACTTTTTCCTCCAATTATGACAAGGAAATCATGGACCTATACTGAATAGTCTTCTCGAGATAGTCAACAGGTTTGACAAATGCTGCAAAAGAGATTCTTTAATACTACTTTATTTCTGTGAAGAAAATCTTAACAATAGCACTTTGGCTTACAGTGCCAGGAATTGTTTCAGGGAGCTTCTATTTTAGGATTTCAATGAGGAGATCAGATTTGAGTGGTACTGATCTATTCACAACGGTATTGAAACATTTTTAAAGATGGGTCGTTTAAATTCCTGATCTGTTGAAGCTAGCTGTGAAAAATGATGTTAGATTAATTCTGGCAGCAGATGTATCTTTCATTAGTGAAAGTTTATTTACTTAGTTTATTGAAAGGTATTAAAAGTAAATGGAACATTTAGTTAAATTAGATACTCCAATTTTTAAGTTGTACCAAAATTCAAAGAAATAGATAGCACTTGACATGAAACAGACGAAATTTAGCAAGTAGATTTGTTACAGTTTCTGGGATAACAGTTGGTCTGAATGGCTGCTATCCATTTGCAACCAAGTGCAGTGTCTACAGAGTGTAGAAATTGATGAGGAAGGGGGTAATTTCATTTTAAATATTTAATTGCTTAATTTAACTGTTCAATTCTCTCAACTTGTACCAGTAAACAAACAGTATAACATGGTAAACAACCCTGCATCCTGTCAGGTAATTATCTAACCAGCTGCAACTGGTTAAGTGAAATCTGCTGACTCAATTTGTGGAATCTGGGGATTTAAGCCTGGATTCTGCTAAGGCACAGCATGCAGTTTCCATTAGATGCAGTGTATATATAGAGTGTTGACTTTGAGTGAGGAGTCTTGTGGTAAGAGCAATGGTGCCAAAGGAATATGAGCAACTGGTGTCCAGATTTAACTATAGAGCCACAAAGGTAATAAGCATCAGATCCATAAAGACAGAGAGTGGAATATGTGGCTCATGGATTGGTGTGAGAGAAATGGGTTTAAATTCATGGGGCACTGGCACTAGTGCTGGGGAAAGAGGAAGCTCCTTTGTTGGATTGGGCCTCACTTGAATCAGGCTGGGATATGTCTGAGTGAGATGAATATCTAGGCCTGTAGTAAGGGCTTTAATCTAATTATTCTTGGGAGGAGAAGAAAGGAGAGGGTTTTGGTGAAGGGAAATTTTGATTCTTTAAAGATAGAGGATAAGGTAAATGGGTAATGATAACCAGTCTGTTTGTAAGGGACAGAGCAAGCAACCATGGGAGTATAACTCCAATTAGAGTTTGAACAAGGAAAAATGGTAAAAAGGCAAACTAGAACATTCTGTATCTGCAAGCATGCAGCATTCATAGCAAGATAGACGAATTAATGGCACGAGTAGAAATAAATGGGATCTAATAGCTATTACTTAGATGTTTGATAGGCTGCAAAAGTGTCCAAGGTTGGGAACCGAATTTACCAGAATGCTTGATGTTTAGAAGAGACAGTCAAAGTAAAATGAAAAAAGGGGTAGTCCTGATAATAAAGGATGAGATGGAGAAAAATGAAACTTATTTGGAAAATTAATTAGAATGGAGCTAAGAAATAGCAGGGGCAGAAACCATTAGTGGGAGTTCTATATATGCCTCCAAACACTAATGGTAATGTGGAGCAGAGTATAAATCAGTAAATCAGAGACACATGCAGTAAGGATATTCAGGTGGCCTTAAATCTACAGAGACTGGGCAAATAAGATAAGCAATAATTTATTGGAGTGCATAAAATCAGTATGTTGAGGACAAATACAGGAACTATTTTTTGATCTAGTGTTATGCAATAATAAAGGGTTAATTAATGATCTAGCGGTTAAGAGACCTTTAGGGAAGAGTGATAATACAATAGAATTTTACATTTAAAATTGAAAGTGATTTAGTTCAACTGAAGCCAGAGTTGTATATCTAAACAAAGCAAACTCTGGAGGTATGGGATGTGAGTTAACATGGTGGATTGAGAAATATTGTTAACAGTAATGGTAGCAAATAAGCAATGGCTAGCATTTAAAGAATTAATTGTTTTGTGTACAAGAAATAAATATCCCTTTTTAAGGTATAAAAACCCAGTAGGGAAAAGTGATCTAGCATCAGCTAACCAGTGAAGTTAATGATGATAGTAAATCAAATGGAAAGGCTTGTAATGTTGCCAAAAGGAGAAGTAAGCTGCTTGAACATTGGGGTTGTGGGGAGGGGAGGAGAGGAGATCAGGTCAGCAAAGATGGGGGGGGTGGGGGAGGAAACTAAGAAATAGATAAGAACATGGGGGGAGGTATTCAGGGGTATGGAAACTGTAGGGAGGAGTATTTAAAAGTAACTTAACAAGGACAAGGAGAGTGCAGGATTGTGGACAATCCCAAAGCCTTTTATATGTATATTAGGAACAGGAGGGTAATGGGGAAAGAATAGGACCCATTAGGGATCAAGGTGACGATCTCGGTGTGGAGCCAGAAGACATAGATGAGGTCTTAAATGAATACTCTTCATATTGTTGGAGATTTCAGGGAGAAGGGAGTGAAATTCCAGAACATATTAGCTTTACGAAGGAGGAGAACTTGGTGTTTTTAGCAGTTTTAAAGATGAATAAATCTCCAGGGCCTGATGTAATGTATCCCAGAGGGTGCTATGAAAAGCAAAGGAGAAGACTGCAGAAGCGCTGACAGAGAATTGTTAGTCTTTACTGGCTATAGTAAGGTGCAGATGACTGAAGCACAGCAAAATGTGGATAGTGTTGTTTAAGAGCAGAAAGCATAAACCAGGTAATTATGTGCCTGTGGAGTCTAGCATTAGTGGTAAGAAAGTTATGGAAAAGAGACAAGACTAATCTACATTTGAGAAAGAAGGGATTAGTCAAAATATTCAGCATGAATTTGAGGCAATCCTGTCTGATCAATCTAATTTAAATTTTTTTTGAAGGGTAACAGAATGTGTTGATGAGAGCAGTATATGTTGATGTAGTTTACATGGATTTCAGTAAGACATTTGGCAAACTCCCATATGCTGATCCAAAAGGTTAGAGCCCATAGCATCTGAGGCAAGTTTGCAAAATTAGCTTGATGATACAAGATGATAGGTGATAGTAAAGGTTGTTTTTGTGATTGGAAACCTGTGACCAGTGGTGCCCCACAGAGATCAATGCTGGGGCCTTTTATTATTTGTCATATGCATTAATGATATGAATGTAGGAGGGATGGTTTGCAAGTTTCCAGATGACATGAAAACTGGGGGTATTGTTCATGGTGAGAAGGATATCCTTGGGTTACAGGAAGACATTGATCAGTTGATAAAATAGGCAAAGCAATGACAGAAGGAATTTAATCCTGATAGATGTGAGCACTAATAAGATTTGGACATACTCTAGAGAATAGTAGGGTCCTAGGGAGTACTGAGGAACAGAAGGACTTTGGTGTACTAGTCCAAAGGTCCCTGAAAGTGGCAGCACAAGTAGATAATTTGGTGAAGAAAGTGTATGGGACATTAGTCTTCATTAGTGGGGGCATAGAATGTAAGTGCAGGGATATTATAGTACAGATATATAAAATATCAGTTAAGGTACAGCTGGTGTACTATGAGCCATTCTGGGCCATACTGTAGGGAGGAAATGATAACACTGGACAGAGTGCAGAGGAGAATGTTGTCTGTGTTTCAATTATGAGGAGAAACCGTCTAGACTGGTTTGTTTTCCTTGGAGCAAGAGAGGGAAATGTGATAAAGGTATATCAAACTACTATGAAACTTTTCCTATAACAGAGGTGTCAAAAACTAGAGGACATGAGTTTGGGGTAAGGGGAAAAAGGTTTAGAAGGGATCTGAGGAAGAACATTTTCACCAGAGGATGGTTGGAATCTGCAGCCCAATGTCTGAACAAGTGGTGGAAGTGAGTACTCAAGTACTATCTAAACAAACACATGACTTGCCAATGTAAAGGAGGCTAAGGGCTAGGTGGGATTAGTGTGGATGGGTAATTCATGGTCAGTATGAACACGGTGAGCCAAAGGGCTTTTTTCTGTGTTCTATGACTCTGTAACTTGTAATTAAGCAAGAGCCTGTTTTTTGTTTTAAAAAAAACAAAAGTTAATGTGAGTTCCTTGGAGACTGAGATGGAATGAATTGTCTTGGTGAAGAGAAATTTTAAGTGTTTTTTTATGCCTGTCTTAAAAAGATAAAGAAAAGTTCATGAAAATAATGGAGAACATAATTTCTTGACTGAGTATGGAGTTGACAGGGATTGGCATTAGTTTTAAAAACAAAACATAAGTTATTGGAGAAATGGGACCAAAAGCTAATAACTCTGGACCAGATGACTTGCATGGATGCACTAATTGTCATCTTGCAAACTACCATAGGATCAAGTACAGTTCCAACAGATTGGAAGGCAGTAAATATAACCCCACTATTTTTAAAAAGAAAACTGAGGGATTGAGAAAAGAGTCAATTATCCTGGTAGAGAAGATACTCCATCTTTTATTCTTAGTGTGGCAACAGTGTATTTAGAAAAAATAGTAGGTTTGGGAAGAGCTGAAATTTCTTGTAGTTGTAACCAGCAGACTGGATAAGAAGGAACTAGTGGATATGGTGCATTTGGACTTTCAGAAGGTCTTTGATTATGGTACTACGAAAGAGATTATGAAACATAATTAGAGTACTTGGGATTGAGTGTAAAATACTGGCATAGAGCGAGGATTAGATAACTGTAGGGAAAGCAATAATAATAAACACATCTTTTTCAGGTTGGGAGGCTGTGACCAATGAGAGACAGAAGGGTTTGGTGCTGGGAGACCCAGCTGCTCACAAACTATATCAGTGATTTGTATGACGAGATCAAGTCTAATATACCCAAGTGTACTGATGTTATAAAGCTGGACAGCAGTGTGCATTTGTGAAGATGACGCAGAAAGGCTTCAGGCTAAGAGATTGGAGCTCTTCCAGTTGGATAGGGCTGTGATCAGCCACGGAGAGCAGAAAACAAAGCCCCAACCTTGGTCCCGCAACTGATGCTTAAGCCCTCACGAGACATCTTCCAACAATCAAAAGTTTGGAAAGAGTTGAAAAAGTGCAAATAATTTAAAACTTTCTTAAATAATACATTTAGTCAAAAACACTAGACTGCTGTTAATAAATTAAAAACATAGATGTATGCAGTGAAACAAAAAAAAAAACAACCTAAGCTGAATTTGCCTTTTAAATGAAAATTGGTCACTCCATTCAAAGAAATGGCTACATTGCCAGCCATAGCCAGTGTAAAGCTGAAAGTCCAACTACAAAATCTATCTGGCCTTTCAGAATATAGAACATAAAAGAACATGGAACAGAACAGCACAGGAACAGGCCCTTTGGCTCACGATGTCTGTGCCAACTGTGATGCCAATTTAACCACCCCATATCCCTGCACGTGGTCCATATCCCTCTTTTCCTTGACTGTTCATGAGTCTGTCTAAATGCCTCTTAAATGTTGCCATTGTATCTGCATCTACCACCTCTTATCCCATTAATTTCTTTCCCCCCCCCCCCCCTTTCCCTTCTCCCCAGTACCAACCACTTTGCTTTTTTTTAAAATATAAGCAAAGTGGTTGGTTCCTGGAGGGGTGATGCCTCTCATCTTAAATGTGTGCCCTCTAGTATTTATCATTGAGATTTAATAAACAGAGTAAGAGTAGAGTACGTATTGAGTTAAAGACTCTATCTGCTGTCTAATGCCTCTCACAATTTTTATATACTTCTATCAGGTCTTCCCTCAGCCAATCCAAATTTGTTCAGTCTCTCCTTATAGCTAATGCTCTCTAATCCAAGCAACATCCTAGTGACCTTTTGCATCCTCTCCAAAGCCTCCACATCCTTTCTGTAATGTGGCAACCAGAACTGCACATAATTCTCCAAATGTGGCCTTACCAAAGTTTTATACAGTTGCAACATGGCTTTCCAACTTTTACGCTCAGTGATCTGACTGATAAAGGCATGTATGCTATATGCCTTCCTTACCATCCTATCTATTTGTGTTGCTGCTTTCAGAGAGCAATGAACTTGCACTACAAGATCCCTCTGTACATCAATGCCCATCAGGGTCCTGCCAGTTATTGTATACTGGAGACATAAAAAGGTACAGATGCTGGAAATTTGGAGCAATACACAAAAAGATGGAGGAACATAGCAGATCAGGCAGCATCTGTGGAGGGAAATGGATAGTCAACATTTTGGGTCAAGACCCATCATCAGGACTAGAAAGAAAAAAAGAGGGGAGATAGCTGATATAAAGAGGTGGGGGGAAGGGGTGGAGTATTGTCTACTTTCCTCTTGCATTTGGACTCCTAAAGTACAACACCTCACTCTTGTCTGGATTAAACTGCATCAGCCATTTCTCTGCTCATATTTCCAACTGATCCATACCCTGTTGTATCCTTTGACAACCTTCCTCACCAACCAGAACTCGGCCAATTTTTGAATCATCTGCAAACTTGCTAATCAGCCTACCTACGATTTTGTCCAAATCATGTTATCTCTAATATATCACAAACAACAGAGGTCCCAGCACTGATCACTGCAGAACACCACTAGTCACAGATTTCCAGTCAGAAAGATGACCCACCACTAGCCTCTGCTTTCTAAAGGTAAGCCAATTTTGAATCCAATCTATCAAGTTTCCATGGATACCATGTGCTTTAATCTTCTGGATCAGCCCACCATGAATATGTTGTTGAATGCTTTACTGAAGTCCATGTAGACAACATCCTACCCTCATCAATCATCTTCGTCACCTCCTCAACAACAAAACAAAGTTTGTAGCACATGACCTCCCCCACACACAGCCATACTGACTGTCCCTAGATGTGCCTGGTCTCAATCCTGAGTCAAGGGGTTTAGTGAGAGATCAACCGCACATTAGTCTGACCTCCAGCACGTTGCTCACTTCTATGCTGCAAGCTGCACTGCAGCTGGCTGGTGACTCCTGATGGACCTGCCAGTCAGCTGTCAGCATGAGATGACTGAAAGTACCACCAAGCTATTGGCCACTTTCTGTGCTTCCTTCCTTGTTATTGCCTTTGTGTCAACATCTTCATTCTGAAATAAATTGTCAGAATTTACTTGTTGGCTCCAAAGGTCTGCTTGAATTGTTGCTGATTGGTATTATGCTTGGTTAAGCTATTAACAGGAAAATGGTTGCACCTGGAGAATAACAGTGCACTTTGTGAGATGCATGAACTGACTTTAAAGTTATAATTCGCAAGGATTGTTGTGGCATTCATTTACCTTAATTCTGAACTGGACCTTTATGAATTAGAAATTGAATATTCTACTTTAGATTTTGAATATGTGGCAAAGCCAGTTTTAAACATTTTCAACATTTATTAAACTGCAAGGAATACATTCTGAAGAAGGTATTTTAATCTTGTGGACCATTCCCAGCTCTGTTGTTTTCAGTCCAGTGCTTCCAATAATTTGATGTATCTTCCTGTATCCATACAATTTTTAATTACTGAATAAATCTGACCATTTTAGTTTGAATGCTAGGAACTGATAACCTAAGTCATGAAAATGTAGTTGGCACCAACAAAGATGGCTTTCAGGAGATCAAAGCTTCTTTCTTTAGCCCTGCCTGCCTATATCTTTGAATTAATCATGTGCAGTAAATCAATGAAGAGATTGATCCATATAAGCAAGGATTATTGAGGTACCAAAGTCATTTATACTCAGTTTTACTTGGATAACTCAGTTATTTTATGCTTAAAAATGAATTATCCAATAATTTGAAATAAAGTAAACAATGCAAAACAATGAAAGTAAAGTAATAAAAGAAATGAATTATCAGATAATTTCAGTGGCATTTTGTGTGGAGGATCAGCAGTGCTCTTCATTATATTCTGGCTGATAGTGTTATGATTAGGCAGTCTAGCAGAAGAGGGTGAACGTGCATGGACAAATGTGGCATCAGCCATTTAGGTAAACAGCTTCTTCTGTGCTCAATCTCTTGCCATGGGCACAGCCTCAGCATGTCCACTGATGCAGGTCACCAAACAGCTGTAAGCCGAGCCTAACAACTGTCTTCACCTAATCCTTCAACAGGAGTGCTTACCTTACATTGAAGGTCAAAGCTTATATTGCAGCAATCTGAGCATTCTTGAGAGAGAGTCTAATTGAACCGTGTGTCTATCACTGTAGGCCAGGCTGGTGCCTTACTGAGAGTTGATACTTGTAATGGACTGTGGTGCTAAGAAATAGTGGTGCACATCTGCTCTGATAATGGTTATGGACTCCTGCACTGTCACTGACAGACCTGTTAGAGGATTTGGCACACTTTCTAAATGCACCTGAAATCAGATGTGCCCAAATAGTTTTCTCCTATTTAGTACAGACCTTGCAAGATCCAAGTCCCTGCACTTTGCAGGAAAGGACAGCTGCAAGCTTGTACTCCGGAATCAAATCCCAGTTTATGTTCTATTACCATCAGTTGCACCTGCTTACTCATTCTCCGTGCATGACTCGGTGCAATCAACTGCAATCCCCGGGAGTCATTCTAGTATTGACACTTGGAAGGAGTAAGTGAGATGGTGCTGACTTCCTGGACAGCACTGGGATTGTCAGTTGATTCATTTGGATAAAATGGGATTGAAGAGTAAAATACATTAGAATGAGGTCGTAAGCCAACCATTAACAAAGCTGGAGACACGAGACTGCAGTTGCTGGAAGCAGGAGCAAAGAAATAAACTGCTGGAAGAAGCAACATCTGTGGAGGCACAAGGATGGTTGACATTTTGGGTCAAGACCCTGCATTACCCTCTTGGAATTTAGCAAGATTTGAAACATTTTAATCCAATGGGTCCACTATCTCTGCAGCTATTTCCTTTAAAACCCTTGGGTTCATGCCATCGAGTCCCAGCAATTTGTCTGTGTTTAGCTTTGTGAATTTCTTTAATACTTTGTTGTGATTGGGATTTTTTCAAGTTCCTTCATGTTATTTGAAATTAACATATCTGTTATCTTGGGAATATTTCAATTTCTTTTCAATGTAACATTATCCGTGGCCCCTGTTAACCACAGAGTGTGTCTCTTTCTCATGGAGTTCCTCTTTTTAATTGGGATAAATTACTTATGAATCAACTTTGAATATCTGCCACTTTTTGGCTGAACTTGTCCATGCTGACCAAGGTGCCAACCAAAGCTAGTTCTGTTGCCTGCATTTGGCCCATATTCCTCTAAACCTTTCCTATCCATGTACCTGTCCAAATGTCTTTTAAACATTGTAATTGTACCCACCTCTACCACTTTCTTTGGCAGCTCATTCCATATACCCGCCACCCTCTGTACGGAAAAACTTGCCCCTCAGATCCCCTTTATATCTTTCCCCTGTCATCTTAAACCTACGCCCTCTAGTTTTAGACTCTCTTTCCCTGTAAAAAAAGACTGTGACTATCTATTCCCAACTATGCCACTCGTGGTTTTATAAACCTCTGTAAGGCCACCTCTCAGCCTCCTTTGCTCTAGGGAAAAATGTCGCAGCCTATCCAGTCTCTCCTTATAACTCAAGCCCTTAGGTCCCAGCAACATCCTTGTGAATCTTTTCTGTACCCTCTCTAGCTTAATTGCATCCTTCTTGTAGCCTGCTGACCAGAACTGCTCATTACTACCATCCCGGAGGAGGTACAGGAGCCTAAAGACCCACACTCACGTTTCAGGAACAGTTTCTTCCCCTCTGCCATCAGATTTCTGAACGGTCCATGAACTGTACCTCATTATTCCTCTTTTGCACTATTTTATTTATTTTTTCGTATTATGTCTTGCACTGCAATGCTGCCACAAAACAACAAATTTCATGACGTATGTCAGTAATAATAAATCTGATTCTGATTCAATACTCCAAGTGTGGTCTCACCAACATCTTTCAGCTAATGACCTGTCTCTTAGCTTATTTTCCCACTCCGCCTTAGACAACTCCTTGATACCATTGTAATTGGCCTTATTTAAATTGAAGACATTGGTGTTGTTCATGTGGCGTTCACCCTCAAACTGCAATGGAATTCTATCATATTGTGATCCACCTAGAGAATCTTTAACCACGAAATCTCTTATTAATCCTTCCTTATTGCTCATGTCTAAATCTAAAATAGCCTGTTTCCAGATAGGTTCTATAATGTACAGTTCTAAGAAGCAGTCCCTGATGCATTCCACATCCTCCATGCAGTTTCCCATTTCGTCCTTCTGTTTACACAGGGAGCTAGAAACTTGTATCAGTTGTACAAAGATAATGACTGAGGCTCCTTTGGAACTAGCTTCTGGATCCCTCTTCCTGCCTCTTCTATAGTCACACCATCCTGTCCCTGACTATTTGCCAAGTTAGAGATAGTTATTCTAAGGGGTGTGACTGACAGAATTAATTGGCCACTGGTAAATTGGTCCCTAATGTGTAGGTGAGTGGTAGAATTTGGGGGGGAGTTGATGAGAATGTGGGGACTATATATAAAAAAAAAATGGGATTAATGTTACCATTGATGTAAATAGTGGTTGATGGTCAGGACAGAACCCTTGTTGGCTGAAGGGTCTGTTTCCGTGTTGTACTCTGTGACTCAGACATCGTGACGTGTAATGATTGTTAACTGATGGTGGGCTTCCCCAAGTTTTTTAAGTCATCAGCCTGTGTCACAACAGTCTTTCAAAATTGGATTTCCATGATCATTGGTTGTTGGACACCATCATGTATTACCACATTTTGAAGTATTATATTGGCTTTGGGTGGAATATTGGTAGTGCAGGTAGTTCAGCTGACTTACTGCTCTAGCAGCCTGTGGTACAGTTTCAAGACTTTTGGAACTGTCAGTGTGGTTTGCTTTTCTAACTATGACTGCATGGCTTTCACCTGGGCTGCTGCGGTTTCCTCCCACAGTCCAAAGATGTGTTGATGGTAATTTAATTGCCCACTCCAAATTGCTTTTAGAGTAGTGGCTGATAGGAAAATTAGGCAGGTGTCAATGGGATGGGTGAGAGAATAGGATACAGGGAAATAAATGAGGGAATGGTTGAGTCTGTCTGAGAGCTGGCACAGACTTGATGTGCCACATGGCCTCCTGCATCACAAGTAATAAATGAACACTCCCTGCATTTAATTTCTGATCTCCTCTAGAAGCCATGGCATTATAAGTGGTTCGTCCAGTTAAAATTCAGGCCACTGGTGATTCCAGGACATTGATAATATTGCTGTTAAATGTCATGAGAAATAGACATTTTAGGGAATGTCATTACCTAACTCTTACTTGTTAGTCATAAATGATAAGGCCACCATTAAGCCATCAAAAATTGATGTTTGACTCATAGGACAATCCTGTTCTTTTAGTATGATGGAAGTGATCCAGTGGTATTTCAATGAGGTTGTGAAACAACCTGATTTTTGCAGGATAGGTAAATTCCACTCCAACTTCACCAGCTCATATATTCAAAATACCTAAACCCAAAATTGGTGCCATAAGCTCTCTCTGGAATACAGATTCCTGCCACAAAGTTTGATTGACTTCTAATCATTTGCATTAGCAACACCAATTAAATAGAATATGTTGCTCTGATAGTGTGTATAGGTTGTTACAGTGAGAAAGAGACTAAGCCATTAATCACAACATTTGGCCCATTATGGAATAGCCCTGTATGAAAATCATGGAAAGCTAAAAATTGACATAAGCCTTGTCCCTTGATAAAAGTCCCTTGCAATTGTTGCTTACTTTAATTGCAGTCCCATGATCTGTAATGAGATAATACCATACACAGGGGTGTGTGTGGAAAAACTCATGTTTGAATCCTAAACATTTATGCCCAATTCTTGGTGTTTTATCCTCTGAAAATAGTTAATGGTATGAAGGAACTATGTATTTTACTGCCCGATTTCATTTTGTTCTTCGTCATCATAAATAATTTTTCTATTGTCTAAAATAATTTATCAGTGTAGTGTTTTCCTTTCTCAGACAGATCAGAAGTATACAGCGGACACCTCATTGTGGGTTAACTGGGGGGTGGGGGGAGGTGGGATCAGTCGGCTGTTAAACCCATGGTTTGCTTTGACTGAGTGGCTGATTAAAGATTGAATGCTAGGAGCAATTGCTGTTTCTTTTTGCAATGAATATTGGGACGTAAGCTGAACTATAAAAGATCGTTCTCTGGGTCTGGATGTGGAGTCAGGCTGTTCAGTCCACCTGGTCTATTTTAGCATGTGTGCTACACCACAAGGAGCAATCCCTGCTCCAAAATGGCCTGCTCCGCTTCCATATCCCTTTATTTACCTACCCTTCAGCCACTTTTCCCAACGTTAACACAGGTCTACATCATTGGGTAATTACCTAGCCTGCAAACCTCCTGTGCATAGAATTTCCTCTTGCTTCTTGAGATATTTCTCTTAGGTTTTGTCTTGTAGTCATGTCCCTTTGTGTGATTGCAATAGCTGCACAATCTATCGACCCTGTTTTGTAAACATTTTAAATACCTCCATCACACTGTTCTGTGTAATGGCTGTTCTAATAAGCCAAGTCCTATTTAAATTGATGGAGTCAGGCAGATATGTTATGGGTTGTGATCTATTGAAATTACCAGCGCTACTTGACACAGACCCAGGAAAACCTCCTCTTGCCTGGCCACTAGAAGTGCTATGTCTGTAAGTGTTACTTTTCAGTCATAGCTTACATTGAACATACATTCTGCTGAAGAATTTCAAAAAAATTGAACAGAAATTTAAGTTAATTAATATTAGTGAAGAAAATGTACCATATAAATCAGTGGGACAAAGCCAAGAAATCCCTTGGCTCTGATGGCCTAAATCCTTGAATTTTAAGAGGTGGCTGTATAAATAGGGAATGACGAGATGTGATCTTGCAGAATTCCTAGACAGTTCTCATGGGTTGGAAAGTAGCCAATGTAATCCTGCTGTTTGAAAAAGGAAAGGGAGAGAAAGCAGAGAACTGTGGCCGGTTAGCCTGATGTCATTAATAGGGAAAGTGCTCGAATTTATTATTAGGCAAGTGGTAACAGGGTACTTGGAAAATGGTGATATAATTAGGCAAAGTCAATGGAATTTTATGAAAGGAAAATCATATTTAAGAAATAAGTAAGGTTTTGTATGTATAATTTGCAGAGTTTTTTTTAATTTGGTATTGGAATTGGTTTATTGTTGTCACTTGTACTGAGAAACAATGGAAACCTTTTGTTTCCATGCCATCCAGACAGATCATTCCATACATGAGTACATTGAGGTAGTAAAAAGGAAAACAGAATGCAGAATATAATGTTACAGAGAAAATGCAGTGTAGGTAGACAAATAAAGTGCAAGGGGTGCAGCGAGGTAAATTGGGAGATCAAGAGTTCATCTTTTAGAGTGTGAAAGGGTCTGATAACAGTGGGATAGAAGCTATCCTTGAGCCTAGTGGTATGTGCTCTCAGGCTTTCATATCTTCTGCCTGACAGGAGGGGGCAAGAAAGGCAGATTTCTGGCAGTAACAGCATTTATTATCCATCCCTTTTTTGGTCCTGACAAAGCAGTTGAGAGTTAAACACAATGGTGGACGGGAGTCAGATGCAGCCAGACTGGGCAAGGTTAGCAGATGTCCTTTCTGATAGGGCATTGGTAAATGCTAGGTCTTCATGACAAAATGATGGTTTAATGGTTACCATTACTGTTTAAGTTCTGCATTGATTTAATTATTTAAGTTTAAATTCACCAGCTTTCTTGGTGGAATTTGAACATGCATTTCTGGAACAATGATTGCTGGTATAGCAACTTAACTACAAGGCTGTTATATCCCTAACTAGGGGTGTTGGCAGAATATATAGTACATTTGGATTTTCAAAAAGCATATAACAAGTTGTTACCCAAAAAAGTAGATTAAGGTTCATGGGATTGGGAGTAACATTATCTATTGTACTGGGAGAATTGTATTAAATATTAGTTAACTGGGAGAAAATAGAATGGAAATAAATCGGTCACTTTTGGATTGGCAAGTCATAGCAGGTAGATGTCACAATGATTCGTGCTTGTGACAGGAGCTACTTACAGTGTATATCAATGTCTTGCATCAGCCAATCAAGTATCATATATCCAAATGACCTTATGATACAAAGATAAATTAGAAACAAAACTGTGAGGGGGACATAAAGAGGATGCAGAAAAACACAAAGGTTAAGTGAGCGACAAGGGCATGATGGAGTATAATATGGGGAAAATCCATGAACCTTTAGTAAGACTAGTAAATGACTAGTACTGAGGGATTTGTGTGTCCTCTTATACATCTTAGAAAATTAAAGTATTTATTACTTTTACTTATTTATTTATACCTTTATTACTTCCAGCAATTACAGAGGGATTTTGTGAGACCACACCTGGAGTATTGTTTGTGATTTTGATCTCCTTACCTGAAGAAGAATGTATTTGTAAAGGTGAAACAGAAGTTCATTAAATTGATTTCCTCAGAAGCTGCAATTGCCCTTTGTGAAAATATTGAGTAAGGTGGACTTTTATTCCCTGTGGCTTAGAAGGACTATAGTTGATGTCATTGACACATATAATATTAAATGAGGCCTTGATGTAGTCAATGTCAGGCTATTTTCCCTATCTAGAGACTCTGGTCACACAGGCCATAATTTTAGGACATGGGGTTTGATCATTTAGGAATATGAGATGAGAAGGCATTTCTTTATTCAGAATGTTATGGATCTTTGGAATTTCTCCATTCTGTGGAGCTGAGTATAACTTTTAAGTCTCTAAATTTGATTTTTTTTTAGTATCCCTGTCCATTTCTTCAACTAATCTGAGGCCTTTTCTGTGTAACTAAGGCCTTTTCTAGGTTTTTTGTTACATCAGCAATTTCTTCTGCTCTCTTCATGGCTCCAGCAAATTTGACCATGTCACAGTGAAAAATGTCATAAATTATACATAACTGTTCCTTATGTAAGTGACATTGAGGGTCAGATTCAATTAAAGGGGTTTTGCTGATGTACACTAAGTATTTGTGCTGTACTCATGGCTTATCATGTCAATGACATGCCTGAATTAGCAGTGGCATCATAGCTCCATGTCCTGAATATTTTATTTCTACATATAATGATGATATAAATTAGAATTGAACACAGCAATCAATAAATCATTGTTTTTTTTCTTATGAGTCACCTACTAGCACAGTGTTGAGTATGATGCACACCCACCACGGTGCTGATGTCATCTCACAGTGACTCAAGTATAGGCAAGGCCCAAGTGAACAAATGTGGCAAGGAAACAAACTGCTCATAAATTATTTTCTTTTTAAGAATCTAAGAAGTAGGCCTGGGATGGGGCCAATTCAACCTCAAAACCTGCTGAAGACTATGGGTGATTTTCTATTTCAATTCCAAGTTCTTGTGTTACCCTCATAGCTCCTTTTGTATGCAAAATTCTACTCATGTCTGTTTTGAATATACTTCATGACTGAGCATACATGATCCTCTGTGGTAGAAAATTCCAATAATTCACAAACCTTTGAGTGGGAAATGTTTCTTCTCATCCCAGTTGTAATCTCTTTATTGGGATTTTGGTACTTAATTCTAACCTTTCCATCACAGGCACAATCATCCCAGCATTCATAAATCACCCTTTAAGAATTTCATATGCTTCAATGAGATTAAGAGAAAATAGGCCTAGTCTTTGCAGTCTCTTGTTAAAAGACAATCCCCTTATCATTGGAATTCCCATATTAGACATTCATTACACTCCCTCTGAAGCAAGTTTATCCTTCCTTGGGGAAAGGGAGCAAACCTGTATAAAATATTGTGAGTGGTCTCATCAAGGCACTGTGTTATTGTCATAAGATTTTGGTAAATCTTGCACTTTAATTCTTTTATTATTCATAACATTCTATTTGTATATTAACGTTCTGTGACTGATGTGTACTGATGTGCCAGGCCCCTCTGTATACCAACATAAGAACATGAGTAAATAGGAGCAGAAGGCGGCCACTTGGCTGATCTGCACCAGGCCTCATCTCATCTTCTGTGTCAGCTCTCCATTGTCTTCAGTTCCCTGGGCTTTTAAAAACTTATTTACTTCCTCTTACCCCCAGTCTTATAGCCTCCACAACCTTCCAGTGCAGAGAATTACAAAGATTCACCACCCTCTGAGAGGAAGTTCCTGTAAATCCCAGTTTTACAGGAACTAATCTAGTCACTATGTCCCCTCGTATGGGATTCTCCCAGAAGTGGAATCATCTTCCACAACATCTAACCTGTCATGCTGCCTCTGGATCTTATATGTTGCAATAAGATCATTCCTCATTCTTCCAAAGAATATAGATCTAATTTCTTTAGCTGTTCATGATAGGACAACCATCTCATCCAAGGAATTAGTCTGGTAAAGCTCTTTTTTTGCTGCTCCAATGCTAGTATGTCCTTTCTTAAATAAAGGGGGCAAAGCTGTGCACAGTACTCCAGGTGTAGCCTTACCAGTACACTCGCTAGTAACAATTCTTCTCTATTTCTAAGCTCCAACCCTCATGCAATAAAGGCCAATATGCCATTTTGCTTTCCTAACCACCTGCTGCACTGGCCTGCTAACACTTTGCAATTTGTACACAAGAACACCTGGATCCCTCTGCACTTGCTCGTCTGCAATCATTCTCCATTCAGATGATAGTCTACCTTTAGATTCCTCTTACCAAAATACATGACCTCACACTTTCCCACATTAAACTCCATTTGCCAAGTTTTTGCCATCAACACATTGATATCCCACTGCAGAGTCCAAATATCCACATTGCAACATGCTCTCCCACCTATTTTCTTGTCATTGGCATTCCTTAGTTTCTGGTCATTTAAAATGTTTATTTTTAGTTTTCAAAGTGGATAACAACATTTTTTTTACATTATATTCCCATCAACCCTGATAGAGGTATATAAGATCATGAGGAACATGGACAGGGTGAAAACACATCATCTTTTTCCCAGGGAGGGTGTGCTAAAAACAAGAGGGTGAGAGATTTAAAAGGGACGTCAGGGGCAGCTTCTTCACACAAAGGGTGATGCATATTTGGATATAGTGGTTGGGGCCAGCACATTAGCAACATTTGAAAGCCATCTAGCTAAGTACGTGGATAGGAGAGGTTTAGGGGGCCATGGCCAAACATGGGCAGATGGGACTAACTTGCTGGGCAACACAGTCAGCATGGATGAATTGGGCCAAAGGATATGTTTTCATACTGTATGACTCTATGACTCCATCAGCCGTGTTCTTACCCTCTCTCTACCCCTTTGTAGCCTCTTTATGTCCTTCTAACAGTTTGATCAATTAGGCAGCAATACTTGGATAGATGACATTTAGTCTCCGATCTAAGTCATTGATTTAGATTGTAAAGCACTGAGGCCCAAGCATTGATCTTGTTGTATCTGACTTATCACAGTCTGCCAACATGAAAGTGACTCTTTATTCCTGCTCACTTTTCTGTCGGTTAACTAATACTCAATTCATGGCAATATCTCTGTTAGTCCTATTTTGGAAGTAAGTCTTTTTGTATCACTTCATCAATGCTTTTTGAAATCCAAGCATACAAATTCTACTGCTGTACCCTAAACCGTGGAAGCTTCTAATGAATTTGCCAAACATTTTCACCAAGATTCATTGCAATATGTTTTTGTTTGTCTCTGTGTAATGGAATTGAAAAATGATTTCTTTCAGAGTGAAATACTATGATAACTGTTTTGGTGTTGTTCACTCAAGAAATTTGACCAGGCACTTGTGAGTCACCCTTTTGTCCCAATTAAGGTTAGGGTCCTCAACCCTATTCACAACGGACAATTAAGCACCCATCTTCTCTTCCTAGCACCCAAATTAGGTGATTGTGTTAACAACTCTCCTCCTGAGTATTCACCCTCTCTTGAAAATACACATCTTGACCCCTCACAAACTGCCCCCTCAACCTTAACCTTCTTTACCTCTCCAAAAAAACTTCAGTACATTTTAATCTCCCGATAACAACGTGCATCTTAACCAAAACCTCCATCCCTACCATGGTACGAAAATGGCTCTTATCACTTAATGACATCCTTTGAGATCACGACAAATGTCGTCCTCCATCCTTGTTCTTCTCAAATCATTTGCAATCTTTGTTGATCTCAACATCCTCTACAGCTTCTTTAACACTGTGCAGCTGAGTGGGATTGCTTGTACCTATTGCAAGCTCCATTCTTCTGCATCCAGTCATGGACAGAATCTACTGTAGCCTCTTTTCCCACCATTACCTCTTGTTTCCTTTTCACCCCCACCTCCCCCATCCAAGGATCTACCTATGGCCCTACCTATTTCTCAGTTACATGCTGCTCTAGGAATATCATGCAAAACAAATGTCAATTTGTACATGTGATGACACTCAGCTTTACCTCACCACCCTGGACAGTTCATTGCCTCTAAATTACCAGACTGCTTTCACTGAATGGGTAAGAATTTCCTCCAAGATTGTTGCCTATGGTCCATCAGCTCAAAATTCTCAGCCATAATAGCTCCATGTCCTTATCCCTTGATATCCTTGTGATCTCCTCTCACCCTAACACTTCCTAAACTCTGTGTTTCTCTGATTCTAGTCTCATGATCAAAACAAGTTTAATTGCTCCACCAATGGGCCATGCTTTTAGTTGCTAAGGTCCTAAACTATGAAATTACTTCCCTAAATTTTTCCGCCTCCACATTTCTTTCCCTTTAAGACTTTCCTTAAAACTACCCTTTCATCAAGCTTTTGGACATCTGCCCAATGTGGTTTGGTGTCAGTAGCTGTTTGATATTGCGGATGTGAATTGCCTTGGAATGGTTTGCAATGATAAAGGTGTCATTCAAATGGAAATTGTTGTAATTTACAAGCTAGGTGCAATCTACAGAATAACATATGTTTTACTGGTTGTGCTATGTACTCTGAAACTACTGCTTTCAAATCTGTAGTAAAACTGCAGCCAAAATTACTTCAGCATTTCCCCTGTAGCCTATTTACGCACCTGGTAATTTTATTTTTAACCTAACTTTCAGATACGGTTTTCATCAAGGCCAGTGTGAAAATTGTGAACAGTTAAATATAATGGTAGATGAATTAGTAATTTTTTTCATAAAGTTGAAAATTGTCCTGTGAAATTGAAATATGTTGGTGGGAAGAGATAATTGGAAATATGTCAGCTAATGCTGGATCAGTGAGATTAAAGTTATCTGAACTTTCAAACCTATTTGTTATGACTGCTTTAAACTTACAAAATAAATTATTAACTGTGGAATATTAAAAGGGTAAAATGTTTATAATTTTCATACAAATTTAAAAATCATTTTACCTTTTTCATGATGAATTATTTGCCTTTTTACCTTCAATAGTTTACTCAACATTGTAAAAGAAACAGAGCATAAGTGGTTTTCAATCAGGCCACTAGTTTTGGAAAAGTCATCGTAATAAATATAACCTATAGACTTTGCTTCTTCACATTATCATTTGGGCAGCAAGCCAGACCCAGCAGTCAGCATAAATATGTTTTCACTCTTGCTTTGGGCACTTCTCAAATTAATAAAAGCAATCTTGGTATTAAAAGATAAAATATAGTTTCAGACTATGTTTGGACAGTTGCAAGAACATTTGCTACTATATTGTTCCATCTTTAAAGCCAAAAATGGGGTTGAATTTGGAGCTCAATGGATCCAAGTTCTTAGTGGAATACTGATACATAATGAATCCTTTTAGAAAGGCAATTACCATGCTAGAATGGTGTTGGAAACATAAATTCAACAGCACTTTGGTTAAGGTGCTGCGGAGAAGCCTCTGGCATCAATCTAAAATAGACATTAGGCCACTACAGTGTAATACATGCTTGTTTTTGGAATTTTGGAAATTCATCTGTTTTTTCAGGGTCAAAGGAACTCTTGATGATTGCCATCAATGGGGCATATTCTCCTGCTCCTTAACATCACTGTGAAGCACGATCAGCCTCTGCTCATTACAATTGCCTCTCTTACCCACATCCCTCTCACCTCAGGCCCTTACTGAGCATTGCAGAAAGTGAACATTAATCCATGCTTTGCTGGCCTGGTGGATAATATGCATCTTTGAATATTTATCCTATTGAGGTTCAAGCTACAATACTGATTGGCTTTTAAGCCTACCTTTTCCAGCACATCAGCTTTTAGTCTCTGAAACTGTACACATTGGGCCCATTCTTTTCTCTCATCAGTAATGGTGATTGCAATTCACAGTAGCGCAAGTATGATTTTATTTACATTAATATGTTTAAATTTCAGTGTGGCAGCTGGTGTTGCAGATGGGACACCCTGTTACAGAAGCTTTCATACCTTCATTAAAAATGAGATCTGAGCATTTCTAAAGGGTGGTTGATCAGCATTACTTCAGCTTCACACCAAAGTGGCAAGCTGAGTGAGTTATTCAGCAGTAGGCAAATAATAAGCAGTCCCATGTGAGGGCTCATTAGTCAACACTCACACTTCCTGTCAGAATCCACGGATCAACATTTAGGAATGAGGTCTGAGATAGTGTTCCTCTCCTTCATCTATATATGCAGACTGGCTGCTCCACCTCAGTTGGAATGGAACAGTCTTTGTTACTGATGTCCACTCCCTCAACTCATTTTCTGGTACATTGATGACTGCATTGGTGCACAACTCAACAGTTTCATTACTTTCGCTGCCAAATTCCACCCTGCCCTCATCTTCACATGGTCAATCTCTGACTCTTCCCATCCTTTTCTGGATCTCTTGGTCTCCATCTCAGGAGATAGGGCAATTACTAACATCCATTACAAGTCTACTGGTTTCCACAGCTATCTCGACTACTTTGTCCCACCCTGCCTCCTGTTAGGACTCTCTTTCATTCTCCCGTTCCTCTGTTTCCACTGTATTTGCTCCAATGCTAAGACTTTCCATACTGGCACCTCTGAAATTTCTTCTTTCTTTCTGAATTATGGTTTCCCTTCTACCATTGTTAACAACACCACTGACTGTACCTCATCCATTTCCTGTGTATCTGCTCTGACCCCCTCTCCTCTGGGATGGAACAAGGATAGAGATTCCCTGGTCCTTGCCTTCCACCCCACCAGGCTCCACACTCAACAGATCATTCTCCACAATTTTTGCCACCTTCAAAGAGATTCTGCTAGCAGACACATCTCCTCCCTTCTCCTTTCAGCATTTCACAGGGACTGTTCCCTTAGTGACTCCCTCGTCCACTCCTCCTTTCCTACCAACCACACCACTTCTTACAGCACTCTCCTTTGCAAACACAACACTTGTCCTTTCACCTCTTCCCTTCCCACCATCCAGGGACCCAAACAGTCTTTCCAGGTGAAGCACTGATTCACTTGCACTATGAGTACACTGCATTCATTCGTTCACAATGTGGTCTCCTCTGCATTGGACAAACCAAGTGTAGATTGGGTGATCACTTTGCAGAAGACCTGTGTTCAGTCTAGAGGGAGTGACCCTGAGCTTCCTGTTGCCTGCCACTTTAATTCCCCGTCCCATTCCCACACTGACCTGTTGATCTGTGGGCTCCTGCACTGTGACAGTGAGGTCCAATGCAAACTTGAGGAGGATCACCTCTTTTCTCGGCATGTTGCAGCATTCTGGACACAGTATTGGATTTTTCAAGGTAACTTGACTTCTTGATCCGTATCAGTCATCCATCTAAAATATTAGCTAAACTAGTTTTGTTTTCCTTTTTTTCCTCTCTGGGAGTGGATGAACTGCTGAGCTTGTCCTGCTCTGCATTTCACAACTCCCACATCTTTCTGTGTAGGTTTGTTTGTCCATGTTCTCACCCTCAAACTGCTCCCATTGACCAGATAACCTTGTTTACAGCTTATCCCCATGGTCACCCCAGTTTTACCCTATCAAAGACATCCCTCCCTGCACCCACCCACCCCCCCCCCACCCCCCAACCAAGCTTCTTTCTCCCTTTCAGTTCTGACGAAGTGTCTCCAACCTGAAACATTGACTCTGATTCTCTTCCCACAGATCTGGCCTGACCAGCTGAGAATAGAGACATAGGATCATACGGCTGGAAACAGGCTATTTGGCCCAACTCTTGCATGCCAACCAGTGGGCACCCTTCTGTATTAATCCCATATCCCAGCCCTTGGTCCATAGTATTCTAGACTTAAGGAATTAAAGTGCTCGTCTAGACACTTATTAAGATCTGTCAGTGATTCAGCTTCAATCACTCTCTCAGGCAGTGCATTCCAGGTATTCATCACTCTCTGGTTGACGAGGGTTCCCCTAATATCCCTCCCCCACCCCCACCCCCCCCCCACCATAAATCTATGTCCTCTAGTTTTATCTACCTCTGATGTGGGGAGTAGTTTCCTGCAGTCTACCCTATCTGTATCCCTCATACTTTTATAGATCTCAATCATGTACCCTCTTAACCTCCTCTGCTTCAAGGAGAATAGATCTAGCTTCTCTAGATTCTGAGACCAGACCTCCTTTCTTAGTATTTCCAGCATTTTCAGTCTTTGTTTTAGATTTCCAATATCTGCAGTTTCTTTGATTTTCAGCTGGAGTGGTGTTACCTCATCAAAGGTTAGAGATCCAGTCTGATTTTTCTCATTCCATGTTGGCCAACTGCTCACTTTCTGAAGCAGAAAAATAATAACAGCTATCACTTTGAAGTATTATGAAGAAACGCTCATGCAGTTTTTAGGGTTTTCCTTTGCTATGTCAATCCAAGTCGTTAAATAATTTTAGTGAAAAAAGTTGACTAGAGGAACCTAATATCTCACAACTGCCTTGCCCTAAACCTTCTGCTCCCCACCAAAGCATGGAAGACCACTAGACATTTTGTCACTGCTCAAATGGATGATAAAGGTGTGTGTATGGTGGTGGGGTAGGAGGAGGGTGAGATTGGGTACAGGAATCTGCTTGATTTCCTTGACTTCCACCCCTTTCCATACCAGTTCTTTGGAGTGTGGCAAAGGACAATGGACATTGCTAGGAATCCTGCTCAGCGCCACGTTGAAAGGAGAGGATGCAGTAATCAAACCTTTTTCGTCTCTTAGGGCTCTTTTTAAAAACAACTACCATTGTAACCTTGTTGTAATATTTCCCCTATTATTGTGGCAGGTTCAGTCTAGGTAATAAGACTTCTGTAAGATTAAATAAGCCATAAAGTTTGGCCTGGATCATTGAAGGAAGCTGAACTTTAAGGGAAATCCAGAATGTGGAAGCATCCTGTTCCGTAATACTATTGTCACAGTTTGAAAAAGGTATGTTACGTAATTAACACACTTTGATCATAAGCATTCAATTCATTTCAAAACCGAGGACACCAATGTATATAATCATTCTAAGCAATTCCACGTGCTTATCAGAAAATTTCAAACATAATAAATGTAACCCCATATATTGCTTCGAATAGACATTTTCCACACTTAAGGTGTTGGATAAGGTCTGACAGCCGTTGTAGTTTAATAGATAAATAGTTGCTTAAATTGTCTGCAGATACAAGATGTTCTGAGTGGGAATGGACAAAAAAGAACTAAAGTTGCCAAAGAGAGAGAAAACTCTGTTCTCATTCATCAGAAAAAAGTATAAGGAGGATTGCTTTATTGTTTATGTCACCGAGGTAACAATCGAGTGGCACAGTAGCGCAGCGGTTAGTGTAACATTATTACAGAGCCAGCAATTGGGGTTCAATTCCCGCCCCATCTGTAAGCAGTTTGTATGTTCTGCCCGTGATTGTGTAGGTTTCCTCCGAGCGCTCCAGTTTCCCCCCACATTCCAAAGATGTACGGGTTAGTAGGTTAACATAGGTGTGATTGGGCGGCGCGGGCTCATTGGGCCGGAAGGATCTGTTACCGTGCTGTATAAATAAGATTTTTTTTAAAAAAAGATATCACTGGATGTCAGTGACACTACATCCACAATTTGTCTGCACATCTCAACAGTATGAACTTAGGAAATTTAAGGAAGCATTTGCAATTCATTTTCCAGATATTAAGTCTTCAATACAGCACATTGCTGCTCACCTTAATATATCTCTTTTTTAGCCATAATGGGTAAGCTTGGCCTACATCAAAGTCATTAAGATTAATTTCGATGTAATAGTTTTGTTAGTACCCCTTTTATGGTCTCATTTAACTAACAGCATAGGTATCCTTTAAATAGCAAATATTAAGAGGAATTCTTCAGTGTTTGGGCTAAGTAGAATGGCAAGGGCAAAGAATGGAAATTGTGTATGTATGGGCCAAGGAATTTGATCATACAGTGCAATCCAGTGTTATTTACCATCCAACTTGCACCTACAGAAAGAGGAGCCTTTGCCCGGATTTGTCTGCCTTTCTAAGCTGCAGTTCCCAAGAGAGGTTGTGACCTGATCATTATATTTGTTTCAAATTGACCTTAAGACACACGCTATCACAAATGTTACACAACCCACTTTCCATGCAGGTCAATTTTATCTTAATATTTCATTATACACATGAACTCAGGTGTGTAAAGCAAGTCACTGCTGCATTGTTTGGAAGAACAAACCAGTACATTACATTCCCCATGGTAAGTTTTAATAGCATGAATTCCCCATGGAACTCATGTGGCCCTTAGCTGAGATTTGAGTATTTTAAGGCCCAGCAAAGTTACCCTTACTTGACCATTTGAAGAATTCATGTTGTCCTCATTGTTTGGCTTGGGCAGAAAAATGCAGTTTTGACTGTTTAATGGTCCTGGCATATGACATCAGTTAGGCAGTAAATGACAAAGGTATAATGAGGTGCAGGGACCACTGATAGATAGATATCAGAACACACTGATCATCTTGAAGTAGTATTGCAATTGGCATGATGTGTCAGGTTGCATGTTGCAGAAATATCCATTCAGAACTTTCCAATCACTATAATCTGTTATACGCTGCACAGTTTTCCAAGTAACAGCAGGTGTGGAACAGTTGGAGGAGAACAAACAACTCTTGACAGGAGTTAAGGACCAAGCATGGGTAAACTAAAGGATCTTCCTGCAGAAGCACCTTTATGGCCATCACAAATAAAACCCTTGCATAAGTAGAGCAAAGCATAAGGTGCTATTTCTACACCTTCACCATGATGTACCTAATACAGCCTTGGGAATCACACCTCCAGCATTATCTGTACACATTGGACAAAGGGGTAGCCAGTTGTTAATGCCCAAAGGGAATGTGTGTGTGTCCCACATTCACATTCTTCATCCTAGAGATTGCTATATGATGTATCAGATTCCAATTTAGTCATTCTAGATGCCCCCTAGTAAATGATTTGGTCGGCTGTTGTGTGTCTGTAGTAATTATTAGTAACTAAGGAGGCTCAGTGTAATATTAGAGAAACAAGAGACTGCAGATGTTGAGGAACTCAGCGGGTCAAGCAGCATCTGTGGAGGGAAATGAACAGTCTTTGTTTCGGGTTGAGACCCTTCATCTGGACTGAAAGATAGAGGGAAGGTGGCCAGTACAAAGAGGTGTGGGGAAAGGGCTCTTCCATCTCAGCAACTGTGGAGGTTTATAATTTCACAGAGCATAAGGGATGAGAATTTATATGATGGAAGAATGTACCTTAAGAATCATGCAGTTTCTTCCAGTCTTCAGTCTTCAGTCACAGATTTATAATGTTCAGTTGTAAGAAAGTTTGGACCTTTGTATTTCTTTGTGAATGTGACAGAGATAAAGTTACAGGTATAAGATTCAAGATTCCTTCTTTATTATGAACCTTTAATTCATTTAAAATTAAAACATTTTGGCTCTTTTGAAATGGTAGAAAGAGCAATTAACCTTCAGATGATGGTGATATCATGTACAGTCATTTTTACCCTCAAAAGTCTCCCTTGGTTCAGTGGTTGTCTCTCCCCTCAGTTGTGCTGTTGAATGTAAAGACCTACGCTAGTTGACCTATAAGCACACAATGACTAAACTTATAATCTAGGTGAACATTTCAGTGCAAGTATTAAAGCAGAGGTGTTTGCTCAGGAGTATTTCAGATGAACTCAAGTTCCCTATTTGCATGATTTCAAAAAAATTGCTGTGGAAAAAGAGCAAAATGTTTTTCCCATCATGATCCTTCACTAAAATAAATAGTACTATTTCATTTATAATTTAATGAGAGACAAAAATGTAATTAAACTTTAAAAGTAATTCTTTGTATTTGGGGCACTTGGGTATATTCAAGGATACACAGGATGTTATATTTTTGCCAGGTGTATCTTACAAAATGAGTGGGCTATGTGAGAGTTTGGTAGTCGAGCAATTTCAACATTGGATTAGTAATGAGGTGCCTTGATGTTAAACCCATCATACTATGTATTGAATTCATTACATCTGCTAAGAGTAGCACCAGAAAATTTATAATGGAAGTTGTCAGATTATCTGTAAGGAAGTTTGAATCCTCTACCTCTCCTGTAAGACCATACTGTACGGTCTGCTCTTAATGCCTTCAGAGGTGATGAGGAAGAGCAGTAAATGTTGTCTTACTGTGTCATCTCCTGCTGAAAAAAGGGTAATACCAAAAATCTGATTTTTCCCATTCTTCCACCCTCGTCCATTCACCTCCCTGTCAGACCATGATAGGAACCCTGTCCTCGTCCTTGCTTTCTATTCCATATGTAAAATAAGTGATTAATTGCCACACTGCTATCTCTAGCCTGATG
Source organism: Pristis pectinata (assembly GCF_009764475.1). Classification (NCBI taxonomy): domain Eukaryota; kingdom Metazoa; phylum Chordata; class Chondrichthyes; order Rhinopristiformes; family Pristidae; genus Pristis; species Pristis pectinata. Next base: position 34,727,680 of record NC_067419.1, read on the forward strand.
TCAACATCAAACTCATCTTCCCTTCCTTCATTCAGTATTCCAAAGGGACTGCTCCTTTTGCAACCTGCTGGTTGACTCTGCCGTCATTCCCGGCACCCGTTTCCATGCCGACAGCATCTTCTCAAGCCCTTTCACCTCTGCTATTCCCTTGATCCACCATCCCAAACATATCTTTCAGAGAAAATGGTGATCAATTTGTACTCCATCTTATTTGGGCTTATTATACATTTTCCAATTTGCTGAACTGTATTTGTTACCATATAGTCTACTCAATCTCATATGGACCAAAAACAAGCTTAAGCTTCTGTTCATACATTATTTCTCCATCTCACTCCTACACTGACCTTTCTGTCCTTGGCCTTTTACACTGTGAAGCAGGGATTTGCTTGTACAGTTTTCAATTTATTCATTACTCACAATGCGTCACTTTCAAGATCATTTTCTCAAATGCTTCCTTTTGGTCTGCAAATATGTCCTGAGCTTCTGTCACCTGTCACGTTAATTCTTGATTCCATACCCATTCTGTGCATTCTGTCTTCAGCCTCCTGCAATGTTCAAATAGAACTGAAAACAACTTGAGAAGCAGCGACTCAATCCTTAGAATAAGCACATTATAGCCTTCTACATCCAACATTTGAAATCAGCAAGAATTCCAAATCATTCTTATGTATCTCATATTTCCACCACTTTCCTTTCACAACCTCAGATATCTCGTCTTAATTATATCTCCTCTGGATCAATCTTTTCTTCCTTCACCCATTCCATTACCACAATCTTTTGCCTCACAGTATAGTTCGCACAGAACATTTAAGAAGTATCCAGAAGGCCATGGACCAAATGCTGGGTAAATGGGACTAGAATGGAAGGGTAGTTGATGGTCGGAGTAGACATGATGGGCTGAAGGGCCTGTTTCTGTGCTGTATGACTCCCCAATCCTCTTTATCATTTAATCTCTTCATGCTGCCCTACCACAGATCTTCTCATTTGTTCTCTCCTTCCCTTCCTCTTTTTTTGCCTCTTACAGCCTATTGATCTGTAACTTTTCCCAGTTTTGTTGGTCAGTGATCCAAAAATATCACCACCTTTTCTCTCTCCATATATGCTTCCGGGCCTGCTGAGCATTCCCAATATTTTCTCTTTTCATGTTCGTTTTCCACATCTTTTTCGATCACACTGCTTGCCCTTTGTTCTTATGTTCTTCATAACAATTGGTTGTGCCATAACTAGGTATAAATCTCTAATCTTTGATATTATCCCCTATATGTCTAGGACTGGTTGGTGTTCTGCATAATGTGGAAAAGGTGAAAAGGGTTGGCACAGTTGCTTCACAGCTCCAGCAACCTGGGTTCAATCCTGCCCACTGGTGATATCTGGGTCCAGTTTGCACATTCTCCCTGTGACCATGTGGATTTCGCCAGAGTACTCGGGTTTCCTCCTGCATCCCAAAGTCATTTGAGTTGGTAGGTTATTTGACCATTGTAAGTTGCCCCAAGTGTTTCAGTGAATGGGAGAATCCGGGGAGGAGTTGATGGGAATGTGGGAAAACTAGTTTATTGGGAAAACTAGTGGAGGAATTGGATTGTTTAATTTGGCTTCATGGTTGGTGCAGACATTATGGGCTGAAGGGCCTGTTCCTATGCTGTACTGTTCTATGTTCGATGTTCTGTGAGCTTGGCTTCCTTCTGTGTTGTAAAGGAATATGAAATTTCTCATAGTTCGTTGTGGTATGATGTATTTTGCCAGTTGGAGATCTTTTGTTTACTCATATCCTTTAATCATCCTTTGATCTGTGTCATCACTCATTACTTTGGGTCTGGAATCAAGCCCCTTATGCAGTTTTTTTTAATTTTAAGCATTTCGGTTACTGCATTCCCACTGTCTGTTTAGTCATTTCCTTCAAAGTATTGGAATGATAGCCAATTATCGCCTGCCTTTACAAATCCACCCTGATTGTCCCTAATTAGCTCCATAATCGTTTCACTATTATGGTTGCCAGCTTGAATTCCTGAAGATAATAGCAAACTAGTGCTTGGTGACCATAGTGGATATAAATGTTAATTCCATAATCAGACCCTCCCAGCAGGGAAGGTGTGCTGAATTATAATTGTCGTGGATTTAGAAAAGGCACTTGATAAGGTTTGACATGGGATTTTTAAAAAAGAAACATGGGGAAAAAATGAGAAATTAGCTGGAAAGTAAAGAGACTTGACCATAGAGGTAAAAGGAATGATACTTGGGAATAATTGTATACAGAGTAAACCTTGGCCTCTTAGTGCTGAAGTTTCTCTTTTCAAGTATTGCTTAGGATTTGAGCCTATTGCTGGCGGTGTTATCTTGGTAAGTGAGGTGCTAAACTGAAACCATGTCTGTACTATGGCCCTGCTTGAGGAGCTGGCACATAAAGCAAATTTGATTGTCATGTAGCACCAGCAGAAAAAGTAACTATTTAGTTTAGAATACATGCATATAAGGTGAGAGGGAGAAAGTTGAAAGGCGATGGACAGGGCAAGTTTTATTTTACACAGAGTGGTAGATGCCTGGAACGGACTGCCAGGCTTAGTGGTGGAAGCAGGTGTGGTAGTGGCGTTTAAAAGGCTTTTAGATAGACACATGAATATGCAGAAAATGGAGGGATGTGGATCATGTGCAGGCACGTTTAATTTGGCATCGTGTTCAGCACAGACATCGGGGGCCAAAGGGCCTGTTCCTGTGCTGTAATATTTTATGTTCTAATTGTTGAGTTTGTGGATATTGCTCTGTAAAAAAAAAGACTGTAGGTTGCTTTTATAATCAAGATTAACTGCATTTCCAATTAATTCACTGTATTCATAAGTTGGTTTTGGAATATTTCTTGAGAAATATTTGCATAGTTATTGGATCATCCTGTTTTTTGTGCTTATATGTGTTCTAACAGCCAATAAGGTTCTCTCTTAATATATAATGAAATAGACCAAAAAGTACCTTTAAATTACTGCTCTGATGGATTGCACACAGAATCATGCACTAAAGCTGAACCCATGTAGTTCCCAATGGGAGCTACATTAATAGTTTACAACTATTTCTGCCACGATGATCATCGGGAAGAGCATCAGACCTTAATGGCAGCTACAGTAAAATAAAGCTACATAAAACAGTTGTATTCCCTGATTGATTCCAAGACCACATCTAGCCCCACACTAGTGCAAGGTACGGGAAGATCAAGAAGGAAAAGCTCTAACATAAACTCTACAAAGAGTCAGTGATGCAGCAACCAGAGTTGAGGTTTCCATTATCCTGAGCATTGAAAACTGAGGCAGGTAGACATCAGTGCCAAAGTGGAAATACCTATTGCCAGTCTCAGCATAATGTGCTACTAGTTTTTTCATGAGTATTCAATGAAGCTGGTAGATTGCACTCAATAGCTCCAGTTTACGCTGCCTGTGGAGTCATTAGGAAGACACCTGTCCTGCTGAGGTGATTAAGCACAGAAGTGCCTGGACCAATTTCCCAATAGGTGTGGTTTCAAATGGAAGTGGTTGCTATCATGATCCAACCCAAGAAAAATTGTTTTTGTGTGATTTGTGCATAAAAGGGGTGCCAATCTAAGCTTTATTCCCCCGAGAGAGAGTAACAATGTGGAACATAACCTGCAAGTGGAATTAATAGTCTGCACATAAACGTCTTTCAGAAAAGTCAACAGAATAGAATCTGATTAAGAATTTTGTTGAAGGTTAATGATGTAAATTTATGTGATAACTGAGGAGTCTAAATTGCAGATTGCGCAGTGTTGGACCTCTATTACAATGGGCTGGATCATCTGACCCACTCCTTCTCCCAAGGGTCTGGCCTCCATTTTGGCCACTCCTGGGATCTCTACTCTCTTTCTTGGCCACTCCTGGCCTTGCTCTTTGAGACCCCAGACTTGTCTGTTTTTGCATCAAACACTGTGAACCTAACCAATCACCTCCCTGTACCGGAACAATGATATGTAATATACCAAGGGATTTGTATTCAATTTAAAATAATAGCTACTAAGGTAAAATATTTCACTGATGCTAGTATAATGGCATAACTTAAATGTTTTAAAAATATATAACATTTATATAGCTTAAACTGTTTTTCTCACTTACTAGAGTCATTATATATGCTGACTTTGGCAGATTATTGCAATCAGTAAAAGTAAATATTTTCTGTAATTTTGTCCATCTCGTCTGCAACTTGCATGCAGTCTTTTGGAGTTCATCCTGCAATTTTGATTGTGCCTTAGTGATAAAACATTCCATAGAATGAGAAGATATGCTATGACACTGAAGTTTCTGAGGGGAGTTGTTGTTAAGGAGAGTAATAAACCAGGGAAAGGTTAGGAAGGGATAAATATTTTGAATTTGAATTTTTGAATTTGATTAATTCTGAGAATTACAGAGAGTTAATAGATACTGTAGAACCTATATTAATGTCAATAGTGCATGCTCTTTGGAAGGGGTGGGGTCGGTGTATTGAATTGTCTTTTATTATTCTGTTTTATGTTCTCGTATAGATGCAGCTTATGTAGAACTCAACCATGATCTGATGCCTGAGGCTGCAGGGAGGAGGATGAGTAATAGTAATCTGTTTAGCTTGCCAGCACAATCTTAGCCTTGGTGGTATCAATAGATTCTCACAATCCTGATAGACAGCTTTTAATATTTTAAATTGCTTAAAACCTAGAGTCTGTACATGATCAATTTGCTACCAATTTAAATCCTTTGATTTGTTAAAGTATACTAATTGCTGCTTCAAGCATCCAATTATTTCAGGAGTCATTTCTAAAATGTATATTTTGTTTTACTTCTGAATATATATTAAAATATGCAATTAAAATTAAATTGATTACGTTTTTCTTTAAATCTCTGTTAAAGTAGGAGTCTATCTGTTTTGAGCCTTGTTGTTTGCCATGCCACAGGGCATGTGGTCAAAAAGCTGCAATGTATTTATGGAATTTCCCTGCTAATGCCATTAGTCTTTAATTTTGGAATCTAGTTATTCTTATTGTCATGGTAACATCCTGTTCATTCCCTCTCTGCATCAAATTCCAGATAAAAGACCACTGCACAATACATATATTGTAGTGTAATCTATCCACTATGTGTTATATTTGGCTGTATTTCAGAAGAGGCTTGTCACATCAGAACCCATCCTCGATATTGTGGGAGATATGTGGTCCAGCTATTGATATGGAAGTACATGACAACCAAAGCATCACAGCACAATCCTTTTTGTTTTCCAACATACAGTAACTGGTAGAAGTGCATCTTCATGTCAGTTCAGAAAAGTCTGTATGTTATTTCTGCTGTTTTGCAGAAGTTTTTCCATAGGTAATAGCCCTGATATTTAGACATGAGCGGGGATGGATGGGCTCAGGTAGAAACAGCTGATTTGGAGATAGTGGTCCTGCCGTAGATGCTGCCACTAAATTTTCCAAGATCTCATTGTTTCCTTTATTGTTTATTGTTTCTTGCCTGGGAGCTAACACGTTGACAGGCTGCTTTGCTCTAGTGGGGGTGGGGGAGGTGGATGGTGAAGAGATGGAAACTAGTGGCAGAAGACTCTTGGGGATTATGGACTAGACTGCAGACTGAAGCTAGGGGACTGTGGGCCAGATTGGTTCATCGGGCAGGTTGCTTATCAGGATACAGGGGCATGAAAGTTCACTGATTGTGGCAGAGGCTAGAGAGAGGCTGCATTCAACGGGAGGGTATTTTCAGTACCATATTTTCTTAAGTGCACCATTCTATAGATTGTGCCTTGGAATAATCAATAATGGGTTGGCTGCTTACCTGTTATACACTACACTGCAGGGGGTGAACTCTGATATAACAAGCTTTTATTGAAATCTAGCCAAATATAATATTTCTATATTAAAAAAACTCTCCTTTCCCCATCAACCTGATTGCATCTACTTAGCATCTTAGTACTCTGTTCAAAATGTTGATTTAAATTTGTGTATTCTATGTATAGGAATACTCTTGTATATCATTCAGTTCGAAGCTCCAGCAATCTCTTATATTTCTTGGATAGTTATGTAATAATACTCACCTGAGTAATCATCAGTAGCACTCAGGGATCCCGGTCAATAACAGAATATCAATACCCACCATTCATTTAAGTGTTATTCAAAAGAGCATTTCACATGAAAGCTCAATGTGTAAGCCTAACACTGTTGACTAAGAGGTATAATTTAAAACATACCTGTGCAAAGCCAGTAGAGGTTAAACCAAGCACAATTTTTTATGCAATTTTTCATATTACAAATCTCCATCTGTATATTATTTTATTGGTTCGTGTACCAGGCTTTTATATTTAATGAAATAGCTTTTGAGCTTCAAAATTTTATGCACACACATTGTTGTATTCTTGAAAAAGCTAACAGGTGGGTAATGTACATGCAATTTCCTAGTGTTCACTGCACCGTCAGAGAAAAAAAATTTCATCCTTCTATTATATTTTGCTCTAGGAGCTTTTAGAGTGTGCTTTGAAGCTTGTGTTCAGGTTTTTCTAGCTCTTTAGGTTGGCATTAGTGCTTGCAGATAATTTCCCTAAGGGTTAGCACATTGACAATGAATAAAAAAACTGAGGAGTAGGCTCTTACAACACATCTGCAATGAACTTGTACACATGCAAGAAGCATCATCGGGAAAGTACATATACCACCTATGTGGCACAATGGCTGATATCACCAAGATCTTCACAAATAATAATCAAACCAGAAGTAGAGAAATTGGAGCGTAAATCTCCACAAATTGAAAGGATAAGGAGCCACCTTCAGTGCTGGCACAGTCTTACCATTGTACGTGTTCCTTTGCTACATCTACATATAGTCAGCGTATCTTAACTGTTCAGTGCTGTGTCTTGTTCATCCCCTTTATTTGGTTTGACCAAGGTTAACAATGGACTCCAATGAAATAAATTTCTCTCATCATTTACGATTAAGAATAATATTTTGTGGAGCATGTCTGCAATGCAATTTACCCTCCCAATTATTGTAAACAGGGACAAGAATTCAAAGCAAAGAATTGGCTGAAAAGATACCATCAAAAGAAATGGCTGTACAATGGCTGTACAATGCCAGTACCAGGAAAACTGTTGTTACTATCAACAAACCAAAATGAATATTGCTTGTAGCAGATATAAGGTGTGTTTTTTTTAGTGAAACAGATTTTCACCACATCTGGTATATTTGTTTAGTGAATATGTGAGAAGTTCTGAAAACAACATGGTAATTTATGTTCCAAACTGTTTTCTGTGGTTTTATATTTTTCTAAGGATAAATGAGATAACAGAAGTGTCAGAAGAATTTTATATTATTATTCAATTTAGCAACATTTCCATTCATAGAGAGTGCTATATTAACTTATTAAGAACATAACTTTCAATGGCTACACGTTTGTCAGTACAGGGATAGTTGAATAAAACAGGTCATTTTATGGTCGCAGAAATATGGTGCAATATGGAGTATGTCAAATTCTTGGGTCATTAGGACCGGTTCTAAGGCAAGGTGATCACCTGGTACATTAAGCTACTGCCAAGAACATTGGTTTAAATTGAAAAAAAGATAATGAAGATGATAATATCTTTATTAGTCACACATACATCAAAACACACAGTGAAATGCATCTTTGCATACAGTGTTCTGGGGGCAGCTCACAAGTGTCACCATGCTTCCGGCGCCAACATAGCATGCCCACAACTTCCTAACCCTTTGGAATGTGGGAGGAAACTGGAGCACCAGGAGGAAACCCAGGCAGACAGCTGGAGGATGTACAAACTCCTTACAGACAGTGACCGAAATTGAACCCGGGTTACTGGCGCTGTAATAGCGTTACGCTAACCGCTACATTGCCGTACTTGCCCATATATCTTTCATAAACGCCTTGTAGTCACTTTGGGCAAAGAAAAAATGGCAGCATTGATAAAATAAACTCTTATAGCTACTGGAAGGGAAAAAGACAGAATCTATTTTCTCATATTCACACACTGAACATGAGCAATGCTAACAAGACCAGCATTTATTAACCATCTCTAATTGCTCTTGTGAAGGTGATGGAGAACTGTCCTTGAACCACTGCAGTTTCTGTGCTGAACATGCTTACTCAGTGCTGTTATATAGGCAGTCATACTATCTAGCCCCATAAATAAGGCAGGTATTGTGATATATATTCAAGTCAGCTGGATGTGTACCAGGAGCAGAAGTTGGATGTGGGAATGTCCTTGCTTGCATTGTCCTTTTCAGTGTCATGTTCATGGGCTTGGGAAGTATCATCAAAACTGCTGTGGCCAATAATGGCAATGCACCTTATTGATGGGACATGCTGCAGTCATGGTCTGTCAACACTCTATGCATTTCTACATGGAGGTAAAGCTACTGACCAGTAGCTTTACCTGCCAACAAGCTCTTGGAACAAGTTAATAATCACTTTAATAGCTATTCTGATGGGGATAATGGTTGACATAGACAGTGAGCAATGTAATTGTTATTGGATTAAGTGTCTGATTATTTTATTTATGGCTGAGTTGAATTGCTGTATTTGATTTTGCACTGTATTTTCAGATTGGAGTTTGCAGACACAGGGCAATATCTCATTATAGTGTATTTGTTTGTAAGGTAATAAATGATGCCTTCTTGAGTAGGCCATGCTCAGTCCTTGTATGTCTTTCAAAGTGGTGACCGGCTCTTCAATTGCCATATTTACAATTACAGGATCATTGCCTTTCTTGACGATGATAAATCCCTGCTTGCATTGTAAATTCCAACATGACACGGAGGCCATGCAAGTGCAGGATTAAAGACAAATTATAACCATTATGATTTAGCAGTTCATGTGTTGGTCTTTTCTGATGGATCCTCTAATTACTTGTGTTCCTGTTGGTCAATCTCTGGTACTTCTGCCAAACAGCCATCAGGAAATTCTATTTTGGAGTCAGTTCAGATGGTGTGATCTGAAAAATCATCTTTTCAATGTTGATTAGTAATAATCTGTAGTGAGAAAATGGAAATTTTTTGTAAGCATTTTATTTTGGTCATCCTTTCACTAGGAGAGATTTAGGTTTGCCTGACTGTTTTGATGCCAAGATTTAGAAGGTATGTGACTCCTTCAGAACCTGTATAGGAGCCCCAGCATTCAAGATTGCCCAGAGATAAAGAACATCTCCTTACCACACTTGGCAGAATATCCCCACTCTTGATGTTGATGGTTGAAGTCACCTGTCTGGTTGTGGATAGTCAGGAATGTGATGGATAAAAGGTGACAACGATTATATCACAAACCTGGACAGAACACCATTCTGTTGTAACTTGAAAGGTGTAATCTCCCTTGATAGTACATGTTACATCATCCCTAATGAAAATAGTAAAGCTCGGAGTCCTGCAGGCAACAGTCTGCAAGACATTAGGTTCAGGGCCTCATCTTCAGTTGCTGTATCATGGGTATTCCTTATTAAAGACCTGTTTGTGGTCTGACACATTCCAACACTGGTTGCTCAAGTTCAATTGTTTTCAACATTGAATTGCAGAACAGCCAAGTTTTACCCTCATTGATAAGAGGGATTACTTTGGCTTATCCCCTGGTATTTCAATGCCTTGCTTTTCCCTACACTAATGATGGGAGATATTGTAAGAAAGTCATCATAATTACCCTGGGGTATAAAATAAGTGCTTTGCAACTGCCTTCAAGGATGGAATTTGCAGTGACTGAGACTGCAGACTTTCAGTCATCCTTAGATAAATAATGATGACAGGTCTGTGAATGTTGCACATTTGCTTCAAAAGGGAGAGGTGGATAAAGGCAAGTGCATGGAAATACAGAAACCTAGAAAGTAGCAGGTGTAGGTAATGTTGTCCTTCGGGCCTGCTCCACCATACACCATGATCATGGCTGATTATCCACTTTGTTCCTGCCTTCTCCCCATATCCCTTGATCCCTTTAACATTAAGAAATATATCTGCCTCCTCCTTGGTTATATTTAATGAATTGAGCTCTGCTTCCTTCTATGGCAGAGAATTCCACAGGTTCACCATCCTCTGTTTGAAGAAATCTCACCTGATCTCAGTTCTAAATGGCATACTCTGTATCCTGAAAATGTGATCCCTGGTTCTGGACACCTCACAAGTTACACTAGTATTGGAAGTGGAGAAATTTAGAGACATTCAAGACAAAGGTATTTATGGTTAATAAGTGCTCAGCACTAGTTGAAGGGAAATCGTGGTTGCTGAACATCACTGCAGTTCCAGCAGCCAGAGCAGCAGAGGGGAGGAGCCAGCAGCTTTTTTTAAATGTTTCTGATTGGCTAAGTGCCAATAAAAGGCAGGTAAGGTAAAGCGGAGCTGCCATTGTGTGAGTGGGCCAGTGTAAGAGTGGGGAGCTGAGGCTTTGGCTCAAGAGGCTTAGGCATGAAGAGGTGGAGGCTAAGGTGAGGTTCTGTTAAGTTCTCTTTCTTTCTTTATTATTGTACAGGTAGAGCAGTGGGAATGACATCCAGTGCAATGGTGTGCTTCTCTTGCATGATGTGGGAAGTCAGGGAGACCTCCAGTGTCCCTGATGACTATATCTGTGAGAGTACATCCGGCTGCATCTCCTTACAGACAGTGTTAGAGAGATGGAGCTGGATGATCTTTGGATCATTCGAGAGACTGTGGGGTTGAAAGACAGGAGTTACAGGGAGGCAGATAGCTGGGTGACCGTCAGGAGAAAGAAAGGGAATAGGCAGTCAGTGCAGGGTACCCCTTTGGCTGTTCCTTTCAATAACAATTATATGGTTTTAGATACTGTTGGGGGGGGGGGGTGGGAGGGTTCTACCAGGGGAAAGCCACAGCGGTCAGGTCTCGGGCACTGAGTCTGGCCCTTTGGCTCAGAAGGGAAGGGGGGAGAAGAGGCAAGCAGTAGTGATGGGGGATTCATTAGTTAGGGGTTCAGACAAGATCTTCTGTGGACGAGAACGAGACCCTCGGGTGGTATGTTACCTCCCAGGTACCAGGGTCAGAAATGTCTCGGATCGAGTCCATAGTATTAAGTGGGAGGGTGAGCAGCCAGAGGTCATGGTACACATTGGTACCAATGACATAGGCAGAAAAAGTGACGAGGTCCTACAAAGTGAGTTCAGGAAGTTAGGTGCTAAGTTAAAAGACAGGACCTCCAGGGTGGTGATCTCAGGATTACTACCCATGCCACGTGCTAGTGAGGCAAGGAATAGGAAGATACTGCAGTTTAACATGTGGCTAAGCAGATGGTGCAGAAGGGAGGGCTTCAGATTTTTAGATCATTGGACTATCTTCCAGGGCAGGTGAAATCTGTACAAATGGGACGGTTTGCACCTGAACTGGAGGGGAACCAATATCCTTGCGGGAAGGTTTGCCAGTGCTGCTCGGGGGGAGGGGGGTTTAAACTAGAGTTGCAGGGGGGTGGGAACCAGAGTGGCAGGGCAGCAAGTGGAGAGGCGGTGGGGAAAGTAGATGTCAAGACTACGAGCAAAGGTGGAAACCGAAGGGTTGAGCATGGTGGGACTAATGTTCCGAGTTGCATCTATTTAAATGCTAGGGGTATTATAGGTAAGGCAGATGAACTTAGAACTTGGATCCGTATGTGGAATTATGATGTTGTAGCCGTCACTGAGACTTGGTTGCAGGAGGGGCAGGATTGGCAGCTCAATGTTCCGGGTTTTGTTGTTTTAGGCATGATAGAGGGGGAGGTATTAAAGGGGGAGGGGTGGCATTACTCATCAGGGAAAATGTAATGGCAGTGCTCAGAGAGGACATACTGGAGGGCTCGACTACCGAGGCAATTTGGGTGGAACTGAGGAATAAAAAAGGATAATCACATTAATGGGACGATATTATAGACCTCCCAATAGTCAGCAAGATTTAGAGGAGCAAATTTGTAGAGAGATAGCGGACAGTTGCAGGAAATATAAAGTTGTGATAGTAAGTAATTTTAACTTTCCATATATTGACTGGGACTCCCATACTGTAAAAGGACTGGATGGGATCGAGTTTGTCAAATGTGATCAGGAAAGTTTCCTTAATCAATATGTAGAGGTCCCAAATAGAGAGAATGCGATACTGGATCTCCTCTTAGGGAACGAGACAGGGCAGGTGACAGAAGTGAGTGTGGGGGAAACTTTGGATCTCGTGATCATAATTCCATTAGATTCAAGATAATTATGGAAAAACAGGACTGGTCCTAGGGTTAAGATTCTAAGCTGGAGGAAGGCCAATTTTGTTGGCATCAGAAAGGATCTGGCAGGTGTGGATTGGGATAGGTTGCTTTCCAGCAAAGAAATGCTTGGTAAGTGGGAGGCCTGCAAGAGTGAAATATTGAGAGTATAGAATCTGTATGTTCCTGTTAGGATACAAGGCAAGGCTTACAGGTTTAGGGAACCTTGGTTCTCGAGGGATATTGAGGCCCTGGTAAAGAAAAAGAAGGAGATGCATATCAGGTATATAGGTAGTTAGGATCAAATGAAGCACTTGGGAGTATAAGAAATGCAAGAGAACACTTAAGAGAGAAATCAGGAGGTCTAAGAGAGGACATGTGGTTGCTCTGGCAGACAAGGTGAAAGAGAATACAAAGAGTTTCTATGGCTATATTAAGAGCAAAGGATAGCACGAGACAAAACTGGTCCTCTTGAAGATCAGCGTGGTCACTTATGTGTGGAGCCATAAGAGATTGGGGAAGACTTTAAATGGATTTATTGCATTGTGTTTACTCGGGAGACAGACACAGAGTCTATAGAACTGAGGAAAAAGAGTAGTAAGGTCATGGACCATATCCAGATTACAGAAAAGGAGGTGCTGGCAGGTAGCTAGGCTCGTAAAGAACTTTTGGCACATTGGCCTTCATGAATCAGGGCGTTGAGTACAGGAGTTGGGATGTTATATTGAAGTTGTACGAGACATTGGTGAGGCCAAATTTAGAGTATTGTGTGCAGTTCTGTCACCTACCTATAGCAAAGAAATCAATAAGCTTGAAAGAATGCAGGGAAAATGTACACAGATGTTGCTGGGACTTGAGGACCTGAGTTACAGGGATAGGTTGAATAGATTAGGACTTTATTCCCTGGAGCACAGGAGAATGAGGGGGGATTTTATACAAGTATACAAAATTATAAGGAGTATAGTTAGGGTGAATGCATGCAGGATTTTTCCCCTCAGATTGGGTGAGACTAGAACTAGAGGTCATTGATTTAGGGTGAAAGGTGAAATACTTAAGGGGATTCTGAGCAGGAACTCCTTCACTCAGAGGGTGGTGCGAGTGTGGAATGAGCTGCCAGCGGAAGTGGTGGATGTGGGTTCAATTGTAACATTTAAGAGAAGTTTGGATAGGTTCATGAATGAGAGAGGTATGGAGGGCTATGGTGTGGGTGCACGTAGATGGGACTTGGCAGAAAACCAGGCCAGCATGGACTAGTTGGGCCAAAGGGCCTGTTTCTATGCTATAGTATTCTATGACTATGGAGATAGATAAATGTTTGGAAGATTGGTAATTTGAGAGTTATGGGAACTGGCATAGAAGAGTTGTTGTGGCCAGCATACATCAGTCATGATAATATTGAAGGGCAGGGCAGAATTTCTTACTTTTTCATGATTGACCTTTACTTGAGTTGTTAGCAATAAATTGATGTAATGGCTAACATTACAACCTCTCATACCCTCCTGCTCAATAACACTTAACTCTCCATTTCCAGCTATCCATGGTAACCTTTCACTCTTGCTTGTCAAGTATCTCTGTACCTCTGCCTTAAAATATTCAGACTGGGCTTCCATTGCTCTTTGAGGAGAGAGGGAATTCAAAAAACTCACAACCCTCTGGGAGAAGAACTTTCATCTTATGTCAGCATCAGAATCATTATCACTGACATATAATGTGAAATTTGTTGTTTTGCCCCAGCGGTACAGTGCAAAGACATAAAAATCTATAAATTGTCTGTTTTAAATGGGTGACCCTTTATTTTTAAATGGTGACCCCTACTTCTGGATTTACCTGCAAGGTGAAACATCTTCACTACAACAACCCTGTCAAAATCCCCTCAGGATCTTGTATGTTTCAATCCCCTCTCACACTTTTAAATTCTAGTGGATACAAGACTAGCCTGTATAATCTTTGCTTATAGATAACCTCTCCATCCCAGTGATTAGACTGGTAAATATTCTCTGAACAGCTTCCTTAAATAAGGAAACAAATACTATGTACACTACTCCAGATTTGGTCTGAGCAATGACCTATATACCTGAGCATAACCTCACTATTTTTGTGTTCAATTCTCCTAGCAATAAATACAGGTCCTCTCCAGGTTATGAATGCCCAACTTATGTACAGCCCGTACAAAAGAACAATTGTTTGTGAGTCCAGCGGGATGGATTTGCCGTCTGCTGTAGGGCTGTAGACATCTTCTGCCGGGTGGGAACTCAGTTCACAATCACATTTCTGACTTGCAAACTGTTTGGGTTACGAACAGTTCACAGGAATGGAGCCCTGCCGTAACCTGGGGAGGACCTGTAATAACATCCCATTACTTTCCTAATTATTTGCTGTTCTGCATACTGTTCTCCTCTGAATCATGCACAAGGACATCTGGATCCTCTGTATTTCAGGATTCTTTAATCTCTCACTATTTAGATGTTTTTGCTTTCCCTGGCAAAAGAGGCAATTTTACATTTTCCCACTTGCCAAATATTTGCCCACTCATTAAGTCAATCAATATCCTTTTATATCTTCCTTATGTCCTCTTTACAACTTGCATTCATATCTAACTTATATAAAAAGCAAATTAGGAACCAAACCTTCAGTGCCTTCATCCAAGCCATTTTACTTATTGTTAAAAAACTGAGGCCCCAGTGCTGATCCCAGGTCATTTATTACATCTTGCTAATCTTGAACAGACTAATTTATGTCTACTCATTTACTTGTTAACCAGCCAATCTTCTGTCCACAACAACATGCCACCTCCTATATGCCTTATGGAAATCCAAGTATAGTAGATCCACTGCTCCCTCTTTATTTACAGCAGATGTTACTTCTTTACATAACTCCAATAAGTCAGTCAAATATGATTTAAACAATGTTGACTTTGCCTGGTTACTTTGAATTTTTCTAAGTGCTTTGCTATTGCATCATTTAACAAGAACTTCTAAGATTTTCCCTCAGCTAATTGACTGCAGTTTCTTGCTTTTCTTGCAGTTTTATCCTTTTGAATAAGGGAGTTACATTTGCTATTTTTCAATCTTACGGAAACTTCCCTGTGTATTGGAAATTAAGGAAGTTTAAAGCTAATGTATCAACTATCTTTCAAGTCATTTCTTTTAAGACCCTAGAATGAAGTTCCCTTGAAACTTGTCAGCCTGTAGCTCTTTGTTTACCATTATTAATTCCCCAGGCTCACTTTCTACAGGACCAATGGTCACTTTGTTAACTCTTAAATATCTTTAAAACATATTACGATTTGTTTTTACATTTCCAACTAGCCTTATCTCATTTTATAATTTTTCCTGTCTTAATTTTTTTAGTCATTTGTTACTCCTTTTATAATCTGATCAACTTCTGACCTTCTACCCATTAGCTATTTCCAGTTACCCTTCTTTGTACAATTGTATTTTTTTTAAACATGATCCTTTTGCCTTTACTTTTTTTAGTTACCACAGCCAGTGGGTCTTTTCTTTCAAATTTATTATCAAATTTTTAATCAGTATACTCTCAAAAATATTAAACCCTTTAATATTTCCACACTTTTTATGACCGGCACAGTACTGTGCCAGTTATCATAACGCTATTACAGCACCAGTGACCCAGGTCAATTCCGGCCGCTGTCTGTAAGGAGTTTGTATGTTCTCCCCATGACTGCGTGGGTTTCCTCCAGGTGGTCTGGTTTCCTCCCACATTCCAAAGACATATGGGTTAGGAAGTTGTGAGCATGCTATGTTGGCGCCAGAAGTGTAGTGACACTTGCGGGCTGCCCCCAGAACATTCTACGCAAAGATGTATTTCACTATGTGTTTCGACATACATGTGACTAATAAAGAAATCTTATCTTGTCTTATCATATATCTAATATTTTACTAACTTCCACCATAACAACAATGTGTCACCCCCCTCTTGTGAAATGGCAGATGCAAGCCATTAATTTGGATTTCTATCCATGTTTTCCACCTCCATATGTTGGTTACCTTTTTAATCTCTAACAGTGCCTACTTTTCTTTTGGTATCCTCTTGCTCTTTATGCATCTGGGATTTCCTTGCCAACTTACTTGCCGATATTTTTTCTCTCATACTTTCTGCTTTTCTAATTTGCTTATTTAATTCCACCCCTGCACTTTCTATTCTCCATTAAACTTCCTGCAATATTAAGCTCTCAGTATCTGATGTAAGCTTTATCCTACACCGCATATTTTTTTAACATCCAGTGGGGTCTAGATTTAGGAGCCTTGTAACTGTCCTCTCCCCTTAATACCCACATTAACACATCCACACATTCTTAGTGGAAACACATTTAATGCGAACCCTGATGATCTCCTCCTTGAATGGTTCCCACTGCTCTGACACCAATTCAGCTACAAATAGCTGTTTCCTGCCACTCCTCCTGAAGGCTGCATGTTTCACAAGTACAGCCTACGTGGAGCTAATTGGGTAATTCCCTGTCAAACAAACAAGACTCCAGCCAATCAGTATGGAACTGATTGGATAATTCATTGTTAAGCAAGCCTGGTGACAACACTGATGTATGATATTGATGTTCTGCAAGTAGTTTACTTGTAACCATTCTTCACTCATTGCATTTTGCTGGATAAATAACCCAGCTTTCACTGGAAGTAGTTGCTGTCACTGGTTTCCTCTGCTCTTTAAGTAGACCATCCATTGAGTAAATTGATTTTGTTTGTTGTGTCATACCATTTACTTCCAACTCATTGGCTGACACAATGTTCTCAATAAATATTGTTTTCTAAAGCATACCTTAGCTGTATGAAAGTAACCTTAATCTAGTTGAGAAGTTTCACTCTGGTCAGTGATGAAGCCTATGGTAAAATAATTAAGACTTTCGGTATGGAATGTAGCACCCTCATGCCTGCTCGTGCCTTGCATGATCATGCAGTTCCCAGTGTTTTGCGGACTGTGTTTCTGTGACTGTTTCTTGAGGCTAAGCGGCAAAACCTGGGTTCCCACCCACAGATCCCACTGATGGGCTTTCCACAGCCTGGGTCTGTCTGACACTTGCTAAATATCCCAACTTTTGTAAATTAATCAAACAAACATTACTCTCAATTGCTATCTGTCAACTAAAGTAATCATGATGAAATAAGAAATTCTGCCCTGCTATTCAATATGATCTTGACTAATCTATGCTGGCCTCAAATCCACTTCTGTGCCAGTTCCCCATAACTCTCAATTTTCAGATATTTCAAATACTTATCTATCTCCACCTCAGTAACATTCAGCAACCATGATTTCCCTTCAACTAGTGCTGAGCACTTACTAATCATAAGCCCTGAACGTCTCTAAATTTCTCCACTTCCAATATTAGCGTAACTTATGATGTCCAGAACCAGGGATCACATCTTCAGGATACAGAGTTTGCCATTTACATCTACGATCAGGTGAGATTTCTTCACACAGATGATAGTGAACCTGTGGAATTCTCTGCCACAGAAGGAAGCAGAGGTCAATTTATTAAATATATCCAAGGAAGAGGTAGATATATTTCTTAATGTTAAAGGAATTAAGTGATATGCAGAGAAGGCAGGAACAAAGTGGATAATCAGCCATGATCATGGTGTATGGTGGAGCAGGCCCGAAGGGCAACATTATCTACACCCGCTATTTTCTAAGTTTCTGTATTTCCATGCCTTTGCCTTTATTCTTCGCTCCTTTTTGAAGCACATGTGCAACCTTCACAGACCTGTCACCATTATTTATCCAAGGATGACTGGAAGGCTGCAGTCACAGTCTCTGCAAATTCCATCCTTGAAGGCAGTTGCAAAGCACTCATTTTATATCCCAGGGTAATTATGATGACTTTCTTACAATATCTCCCATCATTAGTGTAAGGCAAAGCAAGGCGTTGAAATACTTAGCAAGGAATGACCCAAGGTAATCTCTTTTACCTTTGAGGGTAAAACTTGGCTGTTCAGCAACTCGGTGTTGAAAGCATTTAAAATTGATCAATGAGTGTTGCAATATGTCAAAACACAAATAGATCCTTAATAAGGAACACCTATTATACAGCAATAGAAGATGAGGTCCTCAACCTAATGTTTTGCAGACTGCAGGATTCTTGGCTTTACTACTTTCATCATGGATGATGTAACATGTACTATCAAGGGAGATAACACCTTTCAAGTTGCAACAGAATGGTGTTCTGTCCAGGTTTGAGATATAATCGTTGTCACTTTTTTTCCATCACATTCCTGACTATCCACAACCAGACAGGTGACTTCAACCATCAACATCAAGATTGGGGATATTCTGGTAAGTGTGGCAAGGAGATGTTCACCTCTGGGCAATCTTGAATGCTGGAGCCCCCATACATGTCCTGAAGGAGTCACATACCTTTTAACTCTTGGCATCAAAACAGTCAGGCAAACCCAAATCCCTCCCAGTGGAAGGATAACTCAAGTAAAATAAGTTGGGTGGGGGGTGGTTGGAAATAAAATGGACCACCTACCTTTTTAGTGATGGTCAGTGACCCTTCAAGTGAATGGAGCCATATTAGATGCACCAGCTTTGGCTGGCACAAAGCTGATTGGCCAGATATGAAGTGTATTCGGTGGTGAGTCTGGAGTGACAGGTAGGTCAGATATTCCTGCATCTGGACCTCCCACTCATTCCATTTGTCGACTTGACAGTATGCAGGTACATCTCCAGAACATGCTGGTATGTGCTGCTGCTCTTTGGTGATTTTGCTCAAAACTATTAACTGTTGCGAAGCACGCTATAGACTTAGGTGTTGACAACACACTGCATAACAAACGTGCATGCAATATTAGAACCTGTGGGATTAACAGGACCATGGCAGCACGGATATAAAATTAGCTGAAGGCCGGAAAGAGAGAGCATCAGAGCACAGTTGTTTATCAGACAGGAGCACAGAGACATGTTTCCCAGGAAGGACTATTGAGATTATTGTTATTTTTCATTAAAATTATGTTATATCTAGGTCAAACGTTTTAAAATTTGCAGATGCAGAAATGTACGAAACCAGAGGAAAAGAGTAACAGGGCTTAGACAAGTGAAATGGGCAGATATACAGTCTAGTGAAGTGTGCAGATGCGGATGGTCTGAATAGGTGTGCAGACATATTATGGGAGATGAGAGTAACACAGAGGAATTAAAATAATTTATTTTTCCTGGAAGGTGCTAATACAAAAGAACCTAATTTTAAAGGTGCTGCAAGAATAGAAACAGGTGGGGGTGTAAGTGCACAAATCTTTCAAAGTGGCAGGAGAAGTGGAGAAGACTATTTAAAAGTGTAAATCAGGTCTTTAAATTAATAATAGTGGCATAGAATACAAAGCCATTAAGTCATACAAAACTTTTCTAACTCTGGTAAAGTATTGTGTTCAATTCTAATCACTACAATTTTAAAAGGATGTCAGGGTCTTACTGCGGATGCAGAAGAGTTTGATGGGAATGGTAGAATTGAGTTGTTTGAGGACATCAGAGGAGCTGATGTGTTCTTCTTTGAGTGGAGCAGTTTAAGAGTTAATTTGATAGAGATATTTAATACCATGAGCCACAGTTATGATGGGCCAAGTGGCTTCCTTTTCAACTCTATTATCACAAATGATTCTGTTTTGCCACAAAAAATTGAAAGAGTTTGTTCAGCTGTTAAGTCAAAATAATTGAATAGCCTTACTTACAATTTTTAGATTAGCGTAAAGCAACAGAACATTGGGCAATTTTTCTTCAGTTTTTCAGCTGAATTTTTTTCACCATCGTTTGTAGTGCTGGATGCAGACAACTAGAAATTTGCTTTGTGCCCCACGTTCTGATATTACCTTTGTTCCTCCACCTGAATGTTTAAGTTAGCATTGCAGAGGCTTAATTGCCCACTTTAATTTTGGCTTACCTGCAACAACTTATGCTCTGAGAAAGAAGGTCACCAATGAAACACAGAAAATGTGTAAAAACAAAATTCAGATTTAGTCTACATGCTTTTTGGCCACAACAAGTACCATTCCAGTTCAAAAATGACATTCAGTGCACGGGATATGCTGATTGCCATATTGGTGAGTGTTGGCACTCTGCAGCTTGTGCAGGCAGTGATGCCCATTGGCATATTATGAATTGATGCCACAGTTGCCATTTTTGAGCTGGGGCTTCTAGATACTGCCCTTTATTAATTGTGCATTGCTGAATAAGTGTTCAACAGCAGAAAGGACCCCTTTCTAACCACTCTCCCATGGCTGCCAGTGCTATATAATGTCCATAAGATATAGGAGCAAAATTAGGCCATTCGGCCTATCGAGTCCTCTCTGCCATTCAATCATGGCTGATTTTTTTTCAACCCCATTCTCCCCTCTTCTCCCTGCATCCCTTAACCCCTTTACCAATCCAGAACCTATCAGTCTCTGCCTTAAATCACCCAATGACTTGACCTCCATCATCTGTGGCAATCAATTCCACAGGGTCACCACCTTCTGGCTGAAGAAATTCCTCCTCATCTCGGTACTAAAGGGATATCCCTTTATTCTAAGGCTGTGCCCTCAGAGCCTAGACTCTCCCACTAATGGAAACATCCTCTTCACATCTACTCTATCCAAGCCTTTCAATATTCAGTCGGTTTCAATGAGGTCCCCTCCCTCATTCTTCTGAACTCCATCGGGTACAGACCCAGAGACATCAAATGCTCCTCATATACTAAGCCTTTCATTCCTGGAATTATCCTTGTGAACCTCCTTTGGACCTTCTCCAAGGCCAGCACATCTTTCCTTAGATACGGGGCTCAAAATTGAACATAATATTCCAAATATGGTTTGACCAGTGCCTTATAAAGCCTAAGCAGTACATCCTTGCTTTTATATTCTAGTCCTCTCAAAATGAATGCTAACATTGCATTTGCCTTCCTTACTACCGATTCAACCTGCAAGTTAACCTTAAGGGAATCTTGGACTAGGACTCCCAAGTCCCTTTGCACCTCTGATTTCTGAATTCTCTCCCCATTTAGAAAATAGTGCACACCTTTATTCTTCTTACCAAAGTGCATAACCCCATATTCCATCTGCCACTTCTTTACCCACTCTCCCAACCTGTCTAAGTCTTTCTACAGCACCACCTGTCCCTCCACCTATCTTTGCAAATATATAAAGCAATCATTGACTAAATTCAGGTTAATTACTGATTTATTTTCATTAGCTGTTGCTACAATTCAACAAACGTTCTTTAAAATGTTGAAGTCTACACAGGGTTTTGTGGCTGATTCTACACTAACCAATTGTTCCCAAACATGGACAATTAGGCATGTAGCCTAATACATGCTTGGAATGTAGCACAGAAGGGAGACTGCACAGAGGCAAATTTATGGAAGAGGGAGGAGAAAGAGGAAGAGCAGGAGGCCACATCAGCCCAGGATGTTTAGGGAACTGCAGAAAAGAACGTGTGAGATGTCTACAATTCAGTTAGGACAGACTCTCTGCAATTTGCCAACTGCCCCCAATCACAACTCACCTCACTTTTAAGAGGTGCAGGCTTCCTTTAAGTAGCGCCCAGAACTGGGTTCATTGCTGAGGTGTGCAGACACTCACCACCACAGTTAGTGCCAGGTTGCATGTTGTAATAATGTTAATTACAGGTGGCACATAGTATAATTTCTATATTGATAACAACCAACAGCACATTTCTCATACCACTTTTAACGGGCTACTGAATTTGGCTCAGCCAGGTCTTTCCATCCTCTTGCCTGTCAGCTTAGTTTAACAACTGAGTATTTTTTTGTTCAGGCAAATATAATGGTTTTAGTTTCATGCTCTAGGTGAGAATTTGCACCTAACAGAAGCAGTTATCAGAAACTGTGGTTCAAAGTACCCACAATTTTAATTCAATAACTCGAGAACGAAGGAATCAGTAGTGGTTTTATTGACCCATATTGTGGGAGTTAAAATAAAGACAAAGCATTTGACCATTTGGGAATACAGAGCAGTAAAATAACTGTAACATTAACAGTGGTAAGTAACTTTGAACTCTAGCAGTTTTGTGCACAGTTACTACATTGGAGAACAGGTTCTGTTCCCACATCCTGCTCTTCAGGGTTCATGTTTGTTTTCTCTTCCTGTTTTTTCTTAAATTCATTTTATGGCCCTCTACTTCAACGGCACATCTCTTCCAAAGGTGTTGACATGTGATGGTTTAACTATCATGCAGCTTCCACTAACTTGCATTTTTCCTTTCTCGTTTAATTCTTAATGCAACACCTTAGACAGTGATTGACATCACACTATTGAAATGATAGTCACACAGTGTGGAAACAGTCCCTTTGGCACACTGAGTCCGTATCGACCATCAAGCATTCATTTACATTAATCTCAGACTAATCCCATTTTATTCTCCCAACATTCCCATCAGTTTGCTCTAGAATCTACCTCTTACCTACACAATTTAGTGGTCAATTGACCAACTAACCCGCATGTCTTTGGAATGTAAGTGAACAAGATTATCTTCGGGTTGTAAATGAACAAGGACAATGAAAAAGATTCTTGAATGTTACAACAGAATCTAGATCAATTGGGAAAATGGGCAAAGGAATGGCAGATGGTATTTAACTTAGACAATGCAAAATGATGCTTTTGGGGAAATTAAACCAGGGCAGAACATACACAGTGAATGGCAGGGCCCTGGGGAGAGTTGTAGATTAGAGAGACCTAGGGATACAAGTATATACTTCCCTGAAAATGTGACGTAGGTAGACAAGGTATTGAAGAAGATGGATGGCAAGGTAGGGGAGTTCAAAACTAGAGGACACAGATTTAAAGTAAGAGGGGAAAAATTTAAAAGGGATTGGAGGGGCAAGGTTTTCACACAGAGGGTGGTGGATATATGGAACAAGCTGCCTGAGGTAATGGTAAAAGCAGATACAATTTTAATGCTTAAAAGATATTTGAACAGTTACATGGATAGAAAAGATTTATAGAGAGATGGGACAAATACAGACAAATGGAACTAGTTCAGGTAGGCACCTTAGTTGGCATGGACTAGTTAGGCTGAAGGGCCTGTTTCTGTGCTGTGTGATTGTATAACTCTGAGGAAACTGGAGCATCCAGAAGAAACCCACAGGGAAAATGCAAACTCCACACAGCCAGCACCGAAGGATTGAACCTGGGTCTCCAGAGCTGTGAGGCAGCAGCTCTACTCACTATGCTACTGTGCCACTCCGATGGCTGGGATAGGCATCCCTTCTAAGGTTAGCATATCCCTCAGCCTATGGCTAAATACCACTGCTAAATAATCAAAAGCTGCACCTGGTGGCTAACATCAGTTGGATCAATTCAACAGGATTACCATAGAACAATACAGGCCCTTCGGCTCACCATGTTGTGCTGACCTTCAAACCACTCCTAAGACTATCTTTCCTTTTCAATCTTTTTGTTAGTTTTCAAATTAATACAGATTGATATATAGCGTCAATATTTATACATGTAATACAAAGAGATCAGGATAACAATCATAGCATAGATAATCATAAAGAACAATAAAATATTTTAAAAATCTGTAGATCCAACGATCTCTTAGTAAATTAATATAATTTAAAAGAAAGGAAAGAAAAAGATTTATTATATAAATTAAAAAACCCAAATCAATAAAAAAAATTGTAAACAATATAAACTAAACAAAAAAATTTTCAAAAAAAACAAACAACAAAAAAAAGAAAAAAAACTGGGCTAAAATTTCTCAGTAGAAACAGAGCAATATTATGTCATCAAGTCCGTTTCTCCAAGTTGGAAAGTTATTGAAAGGGGCTCTACATCAAGTGAAAATATTGAATAAATGGACTCCAAATATCTTCAAATTTAAGCGAAGGATCAACAGTACCATTCCTAATTTTTTTCCAAGTTTAAACATGATATAGTTTGAGAAAACCATTGAAAAGTAGTAGGGGGTATTGGATCCTTCCATTTAAGCAAAATGGATCGTTTGGCCATTAATGTAACAAAAGCAATCATACGGTTAGCGGAAGCAGATAAATGGCCAGACTCTATCCTTGGTAATCCAAAAATTACAGTGATAGGGTGAGGTTGTAAATCAATCTTCAATACGTTTGAAATAATGTTAAAAATGTCTTTCCAATATTTTTCCAGAGGAGGACAGGACCAAAACATGTGTGTCAAAGAAGCCACATTCGATTTACATCTATCACATATAGAATTTATATGGTTTTAAAAACGAGCTAACTTATCTTTGGACATATGGGTTCTGTGGACTACCTTAAACTGTATCAACGAGTGTCTGGCACACATTGAAGATGTATTAACTAAATGAAGAATTTTGTTCCAAGTCTCTATAGGTATAGATGTCTGGAGTTCACTTTCCCATTCATTCTTAATTTTGTCTAATGATTCTAGATGTATTTTCATAATTAAATCATAAATTATTGCTATCAAGCCCTTCTGATAAGGATGAAGACCTAAATTTTTTTCCATAGTTTCAATTTTGTAAGGTGTCGGAAAAGAGGGTATAGTAGTTCCTAAAAAATTTCTAATCTGCAAATATCGAAAAAAGTGTGATCTAGGCAAATTATATTTATTAGACAATTGTTCAAAAGATGAAAAACAGTTATCAATGAATAGATCCCGAAAACATACTATTCCCTTCCTTTTCCATATGAAAAAAGCTGAGTCAACTCTGGATGGATAAAAGGAAAAAATTAGATTGAATGGGACTTGACAAATTAAATTTATTCAATCCAAAAAATTTACGAAATTGAAACCATATTCGTATTGTATGTTTAACAATTGGGTTAGTCATATGTTTACTTAATTTGGTAAGTGCATAAGGGAGTGAAGCACCTAAAATAGAAACTAATGAAAATTCAAGAACTGATTGGTGCTCAAGGTATACCCATTTGGGGCATTGAATTACATCAGAATCTTGTATCCAAAAAATTAAATATCTGATATTAATTGCCCAATAATATAATCTAAAGTTAGGCAAGGCCAAACCACCATCCTTTTTTAGTTTTTGTAAATATTTCTTACTTAACCTTGGGTTTTTATTCTGCCAAATAGATGAAAGAATTTTAGAATCAATAGAGTCAAAAAAAGATTTCTGAACAAAAGTTGGAATCGCTTGAAATAAATATAAACATTTTGGTAAAATATTCATCTTAATCGCATTAATTCGGCCTACCAATGATAAAGACAGTGGAGACCACTTAGTAAATAATTGTTTAACATGGTCAATTAAAGGCAATAGATTAGTTTTAAATAAGTCCTTATGTTTCTTGGTAATTTTAACACCTAAGTACATAAAATAGTCAGTTACCAATCTAAAAGGTAATTGGCTATAAATTGGGATTTGCATATTCAATGGAAAAAGTTCGCTCTTATTAAGATTTAATCTATAGCCAGAAAAAACACTAAACTGATCTAGTAGTGATAGTACTGCTGGGATAGATTCATCCGGATTAGAAATAAAAAGTAACAGGTCATCTACGTAGAGACATATCTTATGAATCATCTGTCCGCGAGTAATGCCACGTATATTTGAAGAATCCCGAAGTGCAATAGCCAAGTGTTCTAAAGCAATATCAAATAATAAAGGGCTTAATGGGCAACCTTGTCTAGAACCTTGAAAAAGCCTAAACAAAGGAGATCTTTGATTATTAGTAAGTATTGAAGCCATAGGTGTATAATAAATCATTTTAATCGCAGATATAAATTTAGGGCTAAGATTAAATTTTTGAAGTGTAGTGAATAGATATTCCCATTCGACTCTGTCAAACGCCTTTTCAGCATCTAGTGAAACAACACATTCTGGAATTTGGGATGAAGGGGTATATATAATATTCATTAATCTCCTGATATTAAAATGTAAATAACGATTCTGAATAAATCCTGTCTGGTCTTCAGAGATAATTTGTGGGAGAACCTTTTCCAATCTAAAGGCCAATATTTTGGAAAATATTTTTGAATCTACATTTAATAAAGAAATAGGTCTATAAGATGCACAATCAGCGGGATCTTTATCCTTTTTAAGAATTAAAGAAATAGTTGCTTCTTAGAAAGATTGTGGTAGTTTACCCACTGATAGGGCATCTTTAAAAATTTTGGCTAACCAGGGAGCAAGAATATCAGAAAAGGATTTAAAAAATTCAGCTGTATATCCGTCAGGGCCGGGTGCTTTACCAGAGTTCATTGAAAATATTACTTTCTTTATTTCTTCCTCCGAAATGGGAGCATCTAATGTAGAGCGTTCATTTAAAGATAGTTGGGGAATCTTCAGATCTCTTAAAAATTCATGCATTAATGTAGGATCCTCAGGGGATCCTAATTGGTATAAAGAAGAATAAAATTCTTGGAAGGATTTGTTGATTTGAACAGGATCTGTCGTGTAGGTATCATCTGATTTACGAATTTTATTAATCTGACGTTTAGATAAAGTAGGTTTCAATTGGTTGGCCAATAATTTACCAGATTTGTCACCATGTATATAAAATTGACTTTTGTTTTTAAGTAGTAGATTTTCAATTGAAGATGTTAATAATAAACTATGTTGTAATTGGTGTTCTGTTCTCTTTTTAAAAAGCTCCAGATTCGGAGTATCAGAATATTTTTTTATCAATTTCTTTAATCTTGTCAACCAATACACGTATTTCATTATTAGTTCGTTTTTTCAAATCAGCGGAAAATGAAATAATTTGACCATGGATATATGCTTTAAAAGTATCCCATATTATCCCACTGGAAATTTTTTCAGTAAAATTAGTTAAAAAGAAAAATGAAATCTGTTCTTTGATAAATTGGACGAAATCTGAGTCTTGTAATAGAGAAGGATTAAATTGCCATTGTCTGACATCAAAGGATCATCTGGTAATTTAATTGATAAAGTCAATGGTGCATGATCAGAAATGGCAATTGCATTGTATTTACAGTCCATAGTAATCTAGCATCAATAAAAAAAAATCAATCCTCGAGTGGTTATGGTAAACATGAGAAAAGAATGAAAATTCTTTATCATATGGGTATAGAAATCTCCAAACATCTAAAATTCCAGATTCAGCTAAAAAGGAATTAATAAAGACAGCGGATTTGTTTGGAAGTGCAGGATTTGACACAGATCTATCCATGGAAGGGTTTAGACAACAGTTAAAATCTCCACCCATAATCAGAGTGTATTCATTTAAATTAGGAAAAAATGCAAATAGATGTTTAAAAAGTTCAGGGTGAGCTACATTGGGTGCATAAACATTAACCATAACAACTTTTTTATTATGAAGCAGACCAGTAATTAATAAAAATCTACCATTTTGGTCTGATATTGTCTCATGATGAACAAACAAAATTGAGGAGTCTATAAAAATAGAAACTCCTTTCACCTTTGCTTGTGATTTCGAATGGAACTGTTGACCCCTCCAAAATCTAAAAAAAACATTGATTATCTTTCTTCCTGATGTGAGTCTCCTGAATGAAAATAATCTGAGCATTTAATCTATGAAAAACTTTAAAAATCTTCTTACGTTTAAGTGGATTATTTAAGCCATTAATATTCTATGAATAGTCTTATCCATTTTAACAGATTTAATAAGGTATGTAAAGGGTTAATCTTGATATTTCTGAGTCTTACCAACAGGAAGAAGTAAAAAAAAATTCAAAGAGGAAACGGATGTGACGACAATTTAGAAAAATTTGTAGTTTAGCCCAGAAGAAAAAAATGTAAAAACAACCCCACCCCCCTCCCCCAACAGCCCGAAAACTGGCCAATAGGCAGCCAGTAAGCTACCCTCTAATTGAACGAACCCCTGTTTTATTGGTGGCAGTAGTCCAAATTGAAAAAGTATATAAACCACCCATGTTTTGTCTAAAAATGAACAACATAATACAAACAGAGATAATGAACTCACAACATATTTGCAAGATTGAAACAGAGCCAAAGGGCGTTAACAGCCGACAGTTAAAAAATACGGTTTAATAATTATTTCGAAAAGAAAGCAAACGATCAGTCATTTTGTTAAATTCTTAATTGTTATTAAAACAAGACATTAAAAATATTAAAAGAAAAAAGAAAGGTTTAAATCTAAAAATTAATTAAATAATAAAACAAGTAGGTAGTAAATCAAAGGAAAAACAGTGTGTCTCTTCCACAATTTCTTAGCTTCTAAAATTAAAAGCTAATTCAAAAGAAAATTCTCGGCTTCTTGAATAGATTTAAGCCATTTACGAGATTTATCAGGCAGTGTAATTCACAGCCTTGCTGGGAATAATAATGCAGGATGATAATTGTTTTGATAAAAATGAGCCATAATTGGTTTGTAGGTCAGCCTTTCTTTCATAACTTCTGGAGTGTAATCTTCAACTATTCGAAACTTCCATTGTTTAAATTGAATCATTCCACGTCTATGAGCGGTACGAATCAGGAGCTCCTTGACGCTGACAAAATGGAATCTCAGTATTACTGGCCGAGGTTTTTGATCTGGAGCAGGTTTAGATCTTAATGCTCTGTGAGCCCTATCCAAAATGGGCTGAAGAGGGAACATTTCGGAACCAAAAACATTGACCAAAAGATTAGAGAAGAATTCCATAGGGTTACCAGTCTCTGTATTTTCTGGAAAATTGATGATCCTTAAATTTTTCCTCCTGCTGCGTCCTTCCAGGTCGATGATCCTCTGTTGTTGCTTTTCCAGGTTTTGCTTGGTTGTAATTAAGGCTTTTTCAAATGAGTGAAGTTTGGCATCTCTCTCTTTACCAGCTTGGTCAAGTTCAGCAATTAATTGCCTTGGTTTGGCATTCTCCTGGATAAGAGTATTTTGCTTTTCTTCAAAGTCTTTTAAAGTAGACTTCAATTCGGCAAAGCTCCGATCGAACTTTCTGTCCAGATTAGAAATAGCTTCCAAAGTAGGTTGGTCTCCACTACCTTTACCATTAGCAGAGGCTTTAGATCTGGTGGTCATTTTCAAGATTAAACTTGTGCCAGTATTGTAAAAGACTTATTAAAGGGTGGTAAATAATAAATCGAAAAGTGCCTGGACCAAAGCCAAGTTATGACTTAGTCCACTGAGCGCCACCAACAGACTCTCCTAAGACTAACCTAAGACTATCCACTACCTTTACCATTAGCAGAGGCTTTAGATCTGGTGGTCATTTTCAAGATTAAACTTGTGCCAGTATTGTAAAAGACTTATTAAAGGGTGGTAAATAATAAATCGAAAAGTGCCTGGACCAAAGCCAAGTTATGACTTAGTCCACTGAGCGCCACCAACAGACTCTCCTAAGACTATCTAACCTCTTCCTCCCATATATCCCTCTATCTTAAATTCCTCCATA
The DNA here is from genome assembly GCF_009764475.1 of Pristis pectinata. NCBI lineage: Eukaryota > Metazoa > Chordata > Chondrichthyes > Rhinopristiformes > Pristidae > Pristis > Pristis pectinata. The sequence continues at coordinate 34,757,150 of NC_067419.1, forward strand.
TGCTTATCTGACAATCTCTTGAACTTGCCCAACGTATCAGCCTCCACCACCACCCCCGACAGTGCATTCCATGCACCAACCACTCTCTGGGTGAAAAACCTCCCTCTGACGTCTCCCTTGAACTTCCCACCCATTACCTTATAGCCATGTCCTCTTGTATTGAGCATTGGTGCCCTGGGAAAGAGGTGCTGCCTGTCCACTCTATCTATTCCTCTTAATATTTTGTATACCTCTATCATGTCTCCCCTCATCCTCCTTCTCTCCAAAGAGTAAAGCCCTAGCTCCCTTAGTCTCTCCTCATAATCCATACTCTCTAATCCAGGCAGCATCCTGGTAAATCTCCTCTGCACCCTTTCCAACGCCTGCACATCCTTCCTATAATGAGGCGACCAGAACTGGACACTACTCTAAGTGTGGTCTAACCAGAGTTTTGTAAAGCTGCGTCATTACTTCGCGGTCCCACGACTTATGAAGCTAACATCCCATAAGCCGTCTTAACTACCCTATCCACCTGTGTGGCAACCTTCAGTGATCTGTGGATATGAACCCCCAGATACCTTTGCTCCTCTACACTGCCCAGAATCCTGCCATTTACCTTGTATTCCGCCTTGGAGTTTGTCCTTCCAAAGTGTACCACTTCACACTTCTCCGGATGGAACTCCATCTGCCACTTGTCAGCCTAGCTCTACATCCTATCAATATTCCTCTGTAAGCTTCAACAGCCCTCCACACTGTCCACAGCACCAGTGATCTTTGTGTCATCTGCAAACTTGCTAACCCACCCTTCCACCCCCTCATCCAAGTCATTAATAAATATCACAAAAAGTAGAGGTCCCAGAACCGAACCCTGTGGGGCACCACTAGTCACAGCCCTCCAATCCGAATGCACTTCCTCCACCACAACCCTCTGCTTTCTACAGGCAAGCCAATTCTGAATCCACACGGCCAAGCCTCCCTAGTTCCCTTGGCCTCTATCCTTCTGAAGAAGCCTACCATGCGGAACCTTGTCAAACACCTTACCAAAATCCATGTAGACCACATCTAGTACACTACCCTTATCAATCCTCCTGGTCACCTCCTCAAAGAACCTTATCAGGCTAGAGAGGCAAGATCTTCCCTTCACAAATCCATGCTGGCTGTCCCTAATCAGTCCACGATTCTCTAAATGCTCATTGATCCTATCTCTAAGAATCCTTTCCAACAGCTTGCCCACCACAGACATAAGGCTCACTGGTCTGTAATTCCCTGGACTATCCTTACTACCTTTTTTTGAACAAGGGGACAACATTTACCACCCTCCAATCCTCCGGTACCATTCCCATGGACAACGAGGACTCAAAGATTTTAGCCAACGGTTCAGCAATCTCCTCCCTCGCCTCACGAAGCAGCCTGGGGACTTATCTGTCCTAATATTTTCTAACAGCTCCAACACATCCTCTCTTGATATCTACATACTCTAGAATATTACCCTTACCAACACTGTCCTCAGCGTCATCAAGTCCCCTCTCCTTGGTGAATACTGAAGAGAAGTATTCATTGAGAACTTCACCCACTTCCACAGCTTCCAGGCACATCTTCCCACCTTTGTCTTTAATCGGACCTACCTTTACTCTAGCCATCCTTCTGCCCTTCACGTACGAGTAAAAAGCCTTGGGATTCTCCTTAACCCTACTCGCCAAAGCCGTTTCATGTCCCCTTCTCGCTCTTCTCAGCTCCTTCTTAAGTTCCCTTCTTGCTACTCTATATTCCTCACAAGCCCTGTCTGATCCTTGCTGCCTACACCTTCCATATGCTGCCGCCTTCTTCCTAACTAGTTGTTCCAACTCCCTTGTCACCCATGGTTCCTTCACCCTGCCATTCCTTCTCTGCCTCACCGGGACAAATTTATCCCTAACATCCTGCAAGAGATCCCTGAACATCGACCACATCTCTATAGTACATTTCCCCTCAAAAATGTCACCCCAATTTACACTCCCTAGTTCTCGCCTTATAGCCCCATAATTCGCCTTTTCCCAATTAAATATCTTCCCATCCTCTTTGCTCCTATCCCTGTCCATGACAATTCTAAAGGTTATGGAGCAGTGGTCACTGTCCCCCAAATGCTCACCCACCGACAAATCTGTCAACTGACCTGGTTCATTACCTAAAACTAGATCTAATATGGCATTCTCTCTAGTCGGCCTGTCAACATACTGGGTCAAGAATCCGTCCTGGACACACTTAACAAACTCCGCCCCTTCTAAACCTTTGGCACTAAGCAGGTGCCAATCGATATTTGGGAAGTTGAAGTCTCCCACTATAATAACCCTGTTATTTTCGCATCTTTCCAAAATCTGCCTCCCAATCTGCTCTTCAGTATCCTTACTGCTGCCAGGGGGCCTATAGAATACCCCCAGTAGAGTAACTGCTCCTTTCTTGTTCCTAACTTCCACCCATATTGACTCTAGAGCGGATCCTTCTACATTATCCACCCTTTCTGCAGCTGTAAGTGTCCCTGATCAGTATTGCCACCGCTTCTCCTCTTCTCCCCCCACCCATCCCTTTTAAAACACTGAAAACCAGGAATATTCAACATCCATTCCTGCCCTGATGTCAGCCATGTCTCTGTGATAGCCACAAATATCATAGTCCCATGTACTTATCCAGACTCTCAGTTCATCTCCCTTATTCCTGATGCTTCTTGCATTTATGTTAATGCACTTTAGCCCATCCGCCTTACTACTTTTATAGCCTGTACTCTGCCTCTCCTTCCTCAAAACCTCTCTACCTGTTAGATCTGACTTTCCCCATCCCCTTCTTCCTCTGACCTACTCCTCCGGTTCCCATCCCCCTCGCAAACTAGTTTAAACCCTCCCGAACCTGGCTGCAAGGATATTGGCCCCCCTCAGGTTTGGGTGTAACCCATCTTCTCTGTACAGGTCCCACCTTTCCCTGAAGAGATCCCAATGATCCAAAAATCTAAAACCCTCCCTCCTGCACCAACTTCTCAGCCACGCATTTATTTACAGCTGGTACTTTCTGATACACATGGCCCGGATATTCACCCATGCTCAAAGGCAACTCATGCTATCCAGGAAGACATTCAGTGACTTCTGTGCAGTCACTTTGTCTATTTGTCAAGTACTGAAGCTGAAAATATTTTGCATTACATTCTTTAAATTTCTTTTTTGGATCTTTGTTAAAATACTTGGATTGCTTAAAGGTACCAATGAAAGAAGTGCTGATGTAAGAGAAACCATTTCCTTTCATCAAATTACTTACAGGTGCTTAATTGTCCTTTACCTTCCCTTTTCCAATTTGTAACAAAAAACTTAGCTAAAATTTAATCATCTAACACTCCTATTAAAATGTAGTAAGCTTCAACTCTGTCTATTCTAATCATTGAAATTGTTGTTCAGCCTCATTAACAATTTAAAGCTTGTGTCAGGCTATGTAGATTCCACAACATGAGTCTTTTGAATATTATGGGGCAATTTTTGTACTTGCAAAACCAGCACAGGATTTCACCTGTTGGGAACACAAATGGCAAACTTGGGTTTGCACTATGCATGGTTTCAAACTATTTGTTTAACAGAGAAAGAAAGGCTTTTATGACCACAGTGTTTTACAACCGATTGTGTTTGAATTGTTATCTTTCTAATGTGGGAATAACCCAGCAGCTAATTTGCACACTGCTTCCTGTAAACACTATCTGATTGACTGTTCTAATGACGATGATTGGCAATAGAAGTAAAATAGCTCTTGGAATATGTTTAGGATTTAAATTTTACAGTTTTTAATTTTGGTGCAGTTTGGGTTTTTAGTGTTTGGCAGTTGTGATTATTGTAAAAACTATATGTAATAATGTGCATTTAGCAGGAGTCTCTTACAGTGTCAATTGGTGCAACTAAATCAAAATACCACCAAATTTGTGGGCTATCGTGAGAAATTTGTGCACTGATGCTCCAACCTATTTTTCTATCATTTGAAATCTCCTTACTCTGATTATAGAGGATCATGTACATGGGACCCCTGCTATTTACTTGATAAAGATTGACTTTATCTCTGCTTCTTTTCAGGAAGTAGTGAATTTTGTCATTCATGCTGTTTTTTTTAATTCAACCATGCCTTGGAGTTGAAGTGAGCCTACTTTGCAGTGTGCCAGGTAATGGGTTTAGGATCTAAAATAATCCCATCAGTTACAATATTTGTTTTCACTTAGAGGGCATTAACTGCTTGACTGAATACTGAAGGTGCTTCACAAAATTTCTTTTGGGTGACATGGCCTCCTGAGTGAAATACCTCAGAAAGAACAACTTTGACAAAGACATCACTATAATATAGATTGTTTTCCACTCCATTTCTACCTGATACTTTTTCCACTGTGCTCATGGTGTATCTCCTAGACAAATGCAATTAGTCAGAGTTCTGTCAGTGGGGGGAATAAATTTCTCTGGGAAGGCCTTTTGGGAGTGTTTTTCCAGTTTTATCAGTTAAAACCAAAAGTCTCAAACCAAAATGCATCTATTTCTTCAAGGCAAAATAGTACATAAGCATATTATGGTACTTAAAATAATACTATCCATCTCCAATCTTAGCAGAGTGATTAAATTAATGCTAGTTTGATATTCCACCAAATCCTGCTGTTGCCAGCTCTGCCTCAAGGTCATTATCCATGCTTGCCCTGTGGCCATATTCTATTGTTGCATTTCTGCAGCTCTCAATGCATTTGCCAGTATTGCTGCTGTAGGTCTTCCACAAGGTGCAGCAGAAACTAAGTTCCCTGCACACAGACTGCCTGGATTGCCTTCTGACTGTTCATTGTATCCAAATGTCTCTGATAATGCATTTTGTGAAGGGTTGTGGCTGTGACAGTGATATGGTACACTCATTTGAACCCTTAATAAAGATTCAGTGCCCACATTATCTCCAGACACTGTGCAGCAGATTCACAAAGGAAAACCGTCGAACCTACCTACATTGCTTTCCTTCTGACTGAAACCCCTTTAGAAGTAACCTTTTAATATGGCAAGTAACAATTATAAAGGGGTACAACTATGTTTAAAATGTTAATTATCTAATTTGTTTATTTAAGTACAGCATTGATATTATTCATTACAATGAGTTTGTTTTGCCGACAATTGGATTTGGGCCAGGATAGTATTTCACAATTATTTGTGCAGTTCCAATCTAGTTACTAAAGTTATCCATTCTGGAGAGCTAGGCATTAAATGCAAATTTATCATTAATTTGAACAAACTCTGCTTGTATCTAAATGGAAGGATTATGTGGAATTAATTTTTTAAATAGACTATGCTAATTAAGTGTAATGACAGGTAACTGTTCTTTATCAGTTTTCTGAATACAATAGAACAAATTACTATCAGAACAATGGCAGTTTTGCTTTGTAAATTTACAAGTTACAATTAGTATTGTGTGAAGGATATAGAGGAAAACTCTAATCTATTCTCCAACTATCTGGAAGTGCACGCGGTTTGGCCTCTGGCTCACTGGGCGATGTTTCAAAAGCTCTCATCCAATTCACCAGGGCCCTAGTTCCTGGGTTCCCTTCCAATTAATCGGAGCCCCGGTTTTCCACTCATCAGGATCCTGATTTCCAGACACCCTTCCCACCCACAAGGCCCCTATTGTATGTGTTGCCTTCCCACTCACTGGGGCCCTGTTTCACATGATCTTTAAACTGACAGGACTTTGGTTCCCGCACTCTTTGAAACACATTGAGTTTGCCGGGAAATTTATTATAATGTGGTTTGACACCTGAAAAAACATAGAACATTGGGGTATTAAGTGAAATAACATTCTGTAGTCTGCAAGATCTGCTAGACCAGCAGCACCAAAATCCTGAGCATGCCAGATTATCAAAGTTTCACTATATCTTCAAGTTTCTTCTGTTGCATCAATGTCATGGCAGAATTTAACCTGGGAATAATCAGTGGTATGAACAGGACATCAAAACTAACAAAGGTTTCAGAGCAAGAGGAAGCGACAGCTTTCATATTTATCTGAAGCATCTCAGTAAATAGCTTGCTTGCTAACATATTCAAATTGTTCAATTGATGTATTTCAAATCACTTCTACATTTAACAGCCCTTCTGCAGGTTTACTGAGCTTCTAGAAACTTGCCAGTGAAAGCAAGGTAGCAATAGCAATTGACAAAGCTAGAGCAACCTCAGAAATTGCCATGGACACTTATGCCAGAAAACAATTGTGAGTATTGTTCGTGGGAAAGGGTTTGTCTGAGCACTAGACCATGCCAGTTTTTCCAGAGAACCATAGCTGAATTGCAGAGGGAAGAGTGGTGACTGAGAGTATGGTACACTTCCCTTGTAATGTGCTATGTATGGTACAAGATATTCAGCCAGAGGGAGACATTCCTTGGCTTGCCTGCCTGTGCCTATATTCTGAGGCTTAGGATATCATATTAGTGTCAGATATCGGCAGCCTCTTAAAAGACTTGCTCTTTTGGTAACTGGTGACCACGTTGGCTATCCACATCACCATTGCACTTAGCTTTTTTGACCCTTTGAACCTTGCATGGGTCTGCCAGAGATGTATCAAAGGTCTCAGAGTTGGCAGAATAACACAAATATTATCCTGGGTAGAGTTTCCACTTGGGCTGCACTGGTTTCCCAGCAGTGTTCATCCACAATTTAACTGTGCAAAAATTTCAAACGTGATGCATCCTGTACAAATCAAATCAGTGCAAACTTTTGCTCCATTCTGCAAAACTGACCACAACCCAGATGATGTGCAGAAGATGGTAAGTTTCCATCAGTTGTGTCTGTCTGCAGCTCTTTGAAGATCTTCTTAATATTATACTTTCTTTAGGTGCAAAGATACCAAGGGTTCCTTTTAGAATCTTGGTGTGGAAATTCATCGTCTGTTGAATGTGCTAAATGTTCAATGGATTTAATGGAACTGAATTTCAAAAGTAGCTTTCAACTCTTTTACATTACTGCAGATTATAGTGGACAATTAATTTTTAAAAAAATCTTACTTGGAAATTTACTGGTGTTAGGTAATAAAATTGTAAATGGTTCTCCATAATTTAAGTCATTTCCATTATTTAAAATTAGATTACTCAAGCTGGCAAAGTATATGCTTAATAAAAATGTCTCTTTGTGATTAAAATCTTGTTCAGCTGAATTAATAAAACTGCCAAAAGTCTGAAACATTAAAAGGAATAATGATTGCACTTTTAAACTCTGCCTATTTGCATTGATTCATGGAAGAGTTTATATTTGCTAACATACATATGAGCTTGAGTTAAAACTTAAATCATAACCAAGTCAGAAAGTTAATTTTGTTTTGAGCAAAGTTTGTCCCAGGATTGTTAATTGCACCCATACCAAAAACTGGTATGCTATCATTTCTGATTTGTGAACTATTGTTTCTCTTTAATTTCACTTGTGTATAAAATTTTAAAACTTTATGCACTTTAATTTTGTACCTTTTCTCAGCCACTGTTCTAGACATCTAGTATATTGTTCACCTCTTCCTTTCTGCACTAATGATTAGGTCCTCACAAAATGTAAATAAATGTTTGCATAATTTACAAATAAGATTTCTTTAATATTCACATTAAAAGTTTTACAGAATTTTATACCATGGGATTGTTGGATATAATGACTGTAACAAAAGTAGATTAAGTGTTACTGAGTCTTGTATCTCTGGTTCAATTTGTGGTCTTCCTGGCAAGATTTGTTGTGTTCTGATGAATATATCTCAAGGAAGTTTGAAACATTTTACACTCCTAAAAGAGAATTTTCTCTGATAGAGCAGAAATAGACATGGGAAATGGTGGATCTTTCTTCACTTTAGAAGTACAGAATTATCCCTACTGTCCTTTTCAACCAGATGGTCTTTCTTGGTCACACATTTTGCTTTGGTCCTCAACTTGTGTGTAATCAAGCCTTAGCTTAACAATTGCTTTAATTGTCTTATAACATGTTCAAGGATTTTCCTTTGTATTGTTCTGCAGTAGCTAAAATAATTCTTTTCCTTCTCTTTTTCTGCGGCCTATTGATTTTTTTTAACTCTGATTCTTATCTGTACATGTAGCAGTAATAAGATAATGGCAACCATAAATGATCATTACCTTTTACAGTAAGTGATATTAGATTAAAGGTTATGCCCAAGATAATGCTTAAATGTAGTTTCAACTCTGATCAAATTAAACTTTAGTTAAGATCAATTGTTTTATTCGGTGATTATGTTGTGACTTTGCATTTATGAATTCAGACAGGAATGAAACACTTAAAAACAGAAAAAAACTAGAAAACTGGATTTGGTTCATTGCCATTTTAAAAGGGAAATCACAGACCAATGCTTTTGATACAAGCCATATGTCAGAAGGGAATGTGAAGGTACGGTGACTTATTCCCAAGTCAACATGTACTCTAAGACTTGGGAGTGATGATATTCCAATGCGTCTTACTCTATTCTTCCACACAGCAGAAACCACAGGTTTAGAAGACTTGGTGATGTACTGAACAGTACCCTGTAGGCAGTACACACTGAAGCCAAAGTGCACTGAAGTTTAGGGGGAGTGGATGATTCACAGATGGATAAGACACTGATCAAATGGACTGTTTTATTCCAGATATCATCTGTGTTGCAGTTACATTTCACTCAAACACATATGATAATGGGAATGTGGGAATGCCAATTGCTCACAATTACCTTGAACTTCAGTGGTTCAGACTGGGTAGGAAATCGTCAACACTTACCCATATAAGTGACTTTCTTTTCCAAGTAACCATCAGCAACTTGGAAATTTCCATGGGGATGGAAAAGTCCATAAGTTGCAGCCAGCTGTCCCTAATTGTTTTTTTCCAAATTGAGATCTGATGCTGGATCAGTCACAGAAATCCCTTTCCATGTTGGACCTCGTGAAGAGAATGCCTCTCCATTGACTTTACTCTAGGGAATGGCTGCAAGTGTACAAGGCATTGGTTGAGTTAGTTTTTTTTTAATTGTTTCATTATTTAGATGTGCTTTGTGTTCTTAAGCATTTGAGATTGTTTTGTATAATTTAAAATAAGATTTTAATTGTTGTAGTAGTTCTTTTAAGGTTCTTAAATACAGCTAAATCTCAGAAACATTGTGTGTCTCGTGTTTTCTCTGCTGCCTCTGAGCTTCACTTCATTGACTTCAATGGAATGAATTTCAGAAACAGTACAACGTGCTGATGTGACTGCATGGTATGCTACTTTATGAGGCAGCCCACCTTTAGAGTGTTATTCCAAGTGCATCTGTTACTTACGTTACCATACCATCACTTCCGTGAGTGATATGAGGCATAGAGTTATACGCTGCAGAAACAGACTCATTGGCCCACCAAATCCAGGCTCACCATCAAACTCCCATTTACACTGATCCTACTTTATTCTCCCCACATTCCCATCAACTCTCCCTAGATTCTACCACTCACCTATGCACTATGAGCAATTTATGGTGGTCAATTAACCCACCAACTCAAATCTTTGGGATGTGGGAGGAAATTGGAGAACCTGGAAGAAATCCATGTGGTCACAGGGAGAACATGCAAACTCCACACAGACTGTACTGAAGGTCAGGATTAAAGCCAGGTTGCTGAGCTGTGAGGCACCAGTTCTTCTGTCTGCACCACTCTGCAGTACCATGTCCTATCACATAAATACTTCAATTGGAAGTGCAATTTTACTTCATTCTTTACAAGTATTCACCTCACAAAAGCCTTCCACAAAATGTTTTACTTGAAATTATCTTCAGAATCTCATTTTGTGCTTATCGTTACTAAAACACTGTCCACACATCAGAAGCCTATCGGTGATGTTGAGTCCTTGAACACTGGAAGTAATTTTTACCCTGCTTCTGAGAAATTTTCAGTTCAGCCGGAGATTTTGGATAAAAAAATTAAGGCTTTATCGTAGAACTAGCTGTGTTTTTTTTTTAAATGACTGTCTACAAGCTAAAGTTGGTGTCGAAGATTGGACTCCAGCAAGGTTAAATTTGCAGTTTGTAATCGGTGCAACACCTGGAGGCTTTCTGTCACTTGGCAATATGAACAAAGTCATTCAAGCTCTCTCAGGGGGTATGCCAGCTGTAGCATCAGGAAGGTATGCTTTCTCTATCTAGGATATGCCAATGGCAAGTTATCTTATTTAACTTTGGCTAACCTTACACATACTTGTCTTTCTTAGTTATCCATTTGTTTACAATTCTCTTATGTTTGGAAATGTAAGCTTTTGAATCCATGGCACACTGATCATGTGAGAAATCAGCTGAATGATTCCATTGCACTGTTTAATAGGGATTCCTCTGAGTATACCAGTAATCAGTCAGCTTCTCAGAGGAGTTTTATCAATCCCAATAGTAACTATTAAGTGGTCAATTCATTTCTGGAGTAAATATGACCCAGTATAATTGAAACTCTTGTTTTACATTTTAAAGTTTTGCTTTTGTAAATTTTCTGATTTAATATTTTAAACACTCAAGGGGAAACTTGCTTGAATCTCCTTGCAGGAAGGTTTCATAAAACCTTAAACCCTGCAAAAGCCTTTTTTCAACATTGTTTTTACAATGAAAAATATATTATTTTAAGTACTCCTGACCACAAGAGCTTGTCTTTATGTTGTCTATTTAACAGGATAAACAATGTCAATGGTCTTCAAAGGAGTAGAATCAAATGAAATTTGACAAGATTAGAATGGTGCAACTTCTAGTGACCTGACCAACTAATTGACAATGCCAATCTCTTTCTAACATGCAATATAAATACATAAAGTGTTGGTGGTCAGTATAACTGACACAAATTAAGCTTGAAGAAATTTTGCCTGTTAGCAGCATTACTGAGAAGGTTCAAGGCACAATGCTGAATGACTCTGGCTACCTGTGTAAATCCATGACCAAGTAGATCGATTTTGTTTGGTTAATATCACCTGCTTCATCAGAACTGACATTCTGACAGTATGGTAGAATCAGCATGGAAAGCAGGTTAGAAAATAACAAGCCTACTCACCACACTAAGGAAGAATGCTCATTAACGATTCTCATACATGTAGAATGAGTGAGACAAACGTACTTGCTGTTTATCCATGCTCAGGTCGGAATACATTTTGCATTTCATTCAGTTATCCCTAGAAATACATGCAGTTTTGCTTCCTTTTTCCAAAATTATGTCCAGAGTAGATACATTACTTTTTGCACAAAGAGTTAATTTGGCAAGCAGTTCTCTGCTTTGGCAAAATATGCAAAGAAAGCAAAAAGAAAGTGACTAAATAGTTGCCATGCCAATATGGCATGCCTGTTTCAACGTCTGGATTAAGCAGCAATTTTGGGTCTAATTGTTGATTATCACAATTTGAACATGCCTGGAGGTAATAAAACAGACTTCACTATGTTTAGCTGATGAGCAATTTTCATGGTGTAGTATATGTGGTTCCACTTGCCTAATTCTAATGCACTCTACACAGTCAATGCACTCCACACAGTGGCAGCTTTCACTATGGCCAAAAGGCTGAAGGAGAGGCCATACTAAAGACCCTTCGATGGGAAGTTCAAAAATGAGGATATTCCGAGCCTGCAGGCAAGAAGGTATCCACCACAACTTTCTGCCCCTCCTGACCTTACTTCCTGCAGTGGCTAATACTGCTCTGCCCAGCATCATCCCATTTCTCTTCAGGCTAAGGGGGTTCTCTAGAATGACGCTGAGGCACTTCCATTCTCCTAGTGAATCCTGTAAACTGTCCAGTAAGACAGAGGAACACAATGCTAGGACTTCTAATGCAAAATTCAACATTTTCAAAATAAAAGTTGAACAGAATGTTGGTAGAGTTTTAATAACTTGTCCTAGAAAGCGACCATGGAGACAAGAGACTGCAGATGCTGGAATCTGGAGCAACATACGACGCAGGAGGAACTCAGCGGGTCAGGCAGCATCTATGGAGGAAAATGGACAGTCAACGTTTTGGGTCGAGATCCTTCATTGTCAACTGTCCATTTTCCTAGAAAGCGACCAGGTGTTTTTAAAAAAACTACTGCAGATTTCTAGCATGAATTGAACAGTGAAAGTTGAGTGTGCACTAAGTAACACTCAAGCTACTCAGCAACAACTTGTTTGTTCAGTTGGTTGCTGCTTGAATTAAGTGCTGTCCATCAAAGTGCCAAGTAACTTCTTTAGTGAATGATTGCAGACAAGTTAAGGGCTCCTGCTGCTAACCATTCAGCTTCAACTGTTCTGACAATATGTCAGAATTGCTGCAGAAACTCCTACTCACTGACTCCAGGCTTCTCTCTCGTTAGTCACTGACACAAGTATTTATTTGTTTGGGGTGTGATTAGAACCTGGCCTAAGCTTCTGATCCCCACATCCAGTCTGTCAACAAGATGATGCACCTTCATAACACAGCCCATTTCTGGCTCTGCCTCTGCTCATCCATGGTTGAAGTCCTCATTTGTGCCTTTTTTGATTGAGAGACATGACTATTCCAGTGATCACTTGTCCAACTCACACCGACATCCTGTGAACTTGAGCTCATCCAAAACTCTGCTCTCTGTATGCTAACCGACACTGGCCTGTTGACCCGTGCTTGCTGAGCTATATTGCTCCCAATTGTGTTATGCCTCTCATTTTAAATTGTCATCCTATTTCCAAATCTCTTCATGACCTCAGTCCCATATAACTCTGTAACATCTTTTCAGGACTCAGAATTCCTCATGTTCTGGGCTCTTGCCTTCCCTAATTTTCTTTGCAGTCTAAGCAGTGGAAATGCCTCCCCAAAGTTCTCCACTGCAAACTCTTCTTCCTTAAAAGAACAACTTAAAAGCTGCTCCAATGACCAAACTCTTGGTCTCACCACTTTATCTCTATGTGCTTTGAGGTCAAATTTTTTTCAATAATCACTTCTGTAAAGTACTTTAGGAGGTTTTACTGAAGGTGCCACATATTAATGCAAGTTTTGTAGAAACAAATTTGAGGACCCTTGAAGAACATACAGCAAGTAGACAAATTGTGATTACAAATGGTCAGCTCTCAAGAATACTGCCGATGTTGAACTACTGAGATCCACTGTCTGCCGTTAAGGTACTTTGGCAACTACCGTAGGGAGCAATGCAGTGTTTTGTGTGTGCAATATTTACCAATTGAAATTCAGCCCTAGATGTAGGTAGCAGGTAAAAGCACAGGAACAGGTGACTCCTAGCTGGTGCCAGTCACTTATCTGTAGGTGACTCTGGGCAGGTAACAGGGACAACCCTAAAGTTTGCAGATCTTTCAGCCAAATTATGTTATATTGTAAACTAGTGCAGAGACTATTTCCACCATATTGAAAAATGTGTATCTTATTAATAAGTTGGTCATCAGGAAAACTATCGAGAATCTACCTCACGTTTTACTTTAAATTGAGCAGTAATTGAGAAGTTGCATGCACAGATGGATCTGGCTAAATTGCAAGGTTTGTTTTTTTTTTAAAAAAGGATCACACCAGGATAGTAAGTTACTTATTATTTCATTCTACTAAACCAGATCAAACAAGTCCAGTTGTAGGGTCATGCAGCACAGAAACAGGTCCTTCAGCCCACCATGTCTATGCTGACTATCAATTATCTATACTAATCCCATTTACCAGCACTTGGTCTATAGCCTTCTGTGCCTTGGCAATTACAGTGCAGCTTTTGATTCTGTCTTTCAAAATAAGATCAAGCATTGCAGAATGCTTTTCCCTTTGTAGATGGCTTTCATCAGGCAGCAGTGTACCACAGACTTTATTACAGGCAAACCTTTAATGCTAACAAATCATGACAAGGAACTAGCATCACTACACTCTTACACAAATGACATTTATTGCACTGTTTCATTGGCAATCTAGTGTAGAAAAAGTAAAAACTGAAATGATGGAACCACTCAGGTGACTGGGCAACATTTATGGGAAAAGAAACAATTAATATTCCAGGTCAAAAAATTCTTCCTTATAAACATGATAAAGAAAAAAACTTAGTTGTGAGCCACCTAAAAATATGGAACAGTTTTAGTTGAAATTTATGCATAAAATTCTGTGTTCTATTGTCTGCAGGAAGTTGAGCGAGTAGCTGATAAAACATTGATTGGTTTTCATCGAGAGGGGTGAGTGGGGCACTGGCTGATGTTCAAGGGTTTGCTGTCCTGCCCCTCAACCTTTTCCAGGAGCTTGTCTTCTTGTAGCTCCTCAGGACAATACTGTTTCATTATTATCCTAGTAGCTTATTCATTCTGGAATGAATCTCCAACAGGGTCCCCAATATTTTAGGAAGTTGGTGATCTGGTTCTTTAAATTTCAGATATGAAAATTCACATGAAATGGTGGCATTCTTACAAGATTCTATATTGGGGTTAACCACCATGTTTGGTTGGGAGTACATTTCCTAAGCAAGTTTGTCCTGTTTTTTCCTGACTTCATGTTCACAACAATCTTTGGTGACCATTATCCATGCAATCATTTATGAGGGAAGTCCCTGGATGAGGTACTCTACCCCCAGCCAAAGAATATTCCCAATATTTCCCCAGTTCACAAGAATTTAGGGATGCTGTTGGGATCCCCACAAGGGTAGACTAGCACTGCTGTCTCCACATCCCATGTTGAACTGGGGCAAAGGAATAATGGTAGAACATATCCAAGCCACAGTGAACTGCAAGTAACAGGCCTTGGCACTAACTCCTCCTACTGGGAAGAGAATCACCCAAATTGGGGTAGGATAGCAGGAGGAGAGAGTGGGGTGATTTGTATGAAGAGATGTACAGAAGAAGGGAGAAATGAAATGGTTCCCCAGATAGAGAGCACCCCTCCTTTGCTTGAAAGTTGGGGCTTGATTTGATTTGCAAATGTGCTTCCTGGCCACTGATTTGGGCAGCACTCCCAGCCTCTTACCCTCCCCCCCTCTCTCTCTCTCTCTCTCTCTATCCTCACTCCTCCTCCCTCTACTTTCACTAGCAGTCTCAGTCTGCCCCTCTCCCCGACTCTCTTGCCTCTCACTTCCTTCTTAAGCCTTTAATCTCTTCTATCCTCACACTACCTTTTACCACCTCAAAGACAAAACATTCATTTTTGCAACCTTCATAAATGTTGGTATTCTATTATTCATGAAAGCAGCAATTAACAGCCACTTGCATTTTTATAAATCATATTATGCAAGATTTTATTTCAATTACTTGACAGCCCACATTATAATTTAATAATGTTAAGACATTGACAGTGGTATGTCACATTCATTAGCTTGTAGTCAGAACTCCTTTCATGCCACCAGTACAATCCCTAGATTTAGACTAGAAAATATGTTATTTTGAATTTTAGTTGAAGTTTGTGTAACCGAGTGTGAGAGAAGTGACAGCAGAGAAACGTCATTCTTCACCCCCATCTCAGTGAATTCATAAACAACTTGACTCATGGTGTCCAGAAGCATCCAAAAGTGTGTAAGTATTGCATAGAGTTCACTTTCACTTCCATTGAGGAGACTGCCTTGGCTTTTCTCCAGCATAGATTCTGTGGCACCTTTTTATGTCATAGGAAATAAATATAAATTGCTGGGCTGTAATTTCCCACTTTTGCTTCTCCAATGTATCCTAGATTTGATATGGTATCTTATCTGCAGTAATCTCCAAAAGATCCCCACAATTAAGTCCAATTAAGAATGCAGTACAATTAAAAATACAGCAAGTTTAGCTAATGACTAGTTAGTAGGCAAGTGTGTTTCAATACCATATTTGAGTTATGGACAGTCCACTACAGTGACCTGTTACCAATGATTTAAGGAGAGGAAAAAAAAAATCAGGCAGGCTTCCCATTCCTATCAAGAATAGTAACCTTGTATAATGCCAATTGTCAACATTTCTTTGAGATGTCGTTGATGTTGACCTTTTTTTAAAAATCACTTGGCCAACTGAACAGCTTTTACACTTTTTAAAGCCAGTTGCTTGGGTTGGAATTAGTACTGCCAGAAGGTTTGGATGTATGACAGTTAGTGAGGACAAAAACAACTTGGCAATGGTTAAGTAGCCTCAAAGCATTCACTGCAAGCAGTTGTACATATGTAATATGCAGAAGGGCAAATGAGTGAACACATTCAAGGGATGAAAATAGAGAAAAAGGAACTACATAAATTTGTGTCTGATGTGAGGTTTTAATCTTGCAATGGTCAACACAAGCTTCACAGCATTGAGAAGATTGAACCCTGAACCAAATTTATACTTGAGCTTTAAGCCTGGAAAAGCTCTGATGAAGCAAGGCTTAATATAGACAATTTAATGACTCAAAGCAAGTTCCCACAAAATACCAATGTACTAAAAATAATACATTGGTGGATTTCAACTTGTATGAAAGAGAAGTCATGTAATTGTTTTGTTGAAACTTGATAGATTTCACTGCTGGACTTTAGAAAGCTAATTTCCTCATCATTGTGTGGAAGTGTTAAATGTGAACTAATTCCTACCCCAAATTATTGCCGAACTGACAGATCTGTGAGAATATTTCAATGAGTCAGAGTAACCAATCAACCTGAGCCAGCTTCAGAGCCAATGTTAAACTACTATCACAGTTAATGAGCTTAAACCTATAAAGGTTAACTGATTATCTTCCTCCTTGCACATGTTAAATACTTTGAGGAAACTGCTTTCATGCAACTTAACTTAAAATCTCATCACCATTAATGCATGAAAGGTCAATTATTTATCAAAACCACAGAGGTAAAATTGAATTGCAAGCATATTGGGACATCTTACTATGTTGAGGTATGTCATCTGGAAGCATGGATTAGAATCAAAAAATGTTACTGTCATACACTGGAGATTTCTGCAAAGAAATACTTAAAAAGGACAGAAGTGCAAATGCTGAAATAATGTAATCTTGCCACATCTGCAAAAGATAAATACAGATCATTGCTTATATAGGAAATTGCCCTTCAGTGTTTCTGATAAAGGCATTCTCCTGAAATGCAATCCTCTCCTCACTTTGAGATGCTGATAAGCCTGCTACACATTTCCAATTTGTTGCTTTCATTTCCAACTGTAATATTGGGGATGCCTGTGTAGATACATATACATGATCTGTACAAAATCCAAGCATGAAAAGTTAGGTGTGTGCTCCTACTCTGATGGGAATGGGAAATATAATTTAAGGCATTCCTTTCGTGATTGGTTTATTATTGTTGCATGTACCAAGATACTGTGAAAAGCTTTTTGTTTTGCATGCCATCCAGATGGATCATGCCATACTCAATTACATTGAGATAAGTGAAAAGAAAACTGAATGCAGAATATCTGGAAGAACTCAGCAGGTCAAGCAGCTTCTGTGGGAGGAAAGGAATTGTCAAAGTTTTGGGTCAAAACCCTGCACAGATGCTGCTCAACCCACTGAGTTCCTACAGCAGATTATAAATAGGAGCAGAAGGCAGCCATCTGGCCCATCGAGCCTGCTTCGCCATTCAATAAGATCATGGCTGATCTGGCCGTGGACTCAGCTCCAACTACCTGCCTTTTCCCCCCATAACCCTTAATTCCCCTACTATGCAAAAATCTTACTAACTGTCTTAAATATATTTAATGAGATAGCCTCTACTGCTTCCCTGGGCAGAGAATTCCATAAATTCACTGCTTTCTCAGAAAAGCAGTTTCTCATCTCCATCCTAAATCTATTCCCCTGAACCTTGAGGCTATGTCCCCTAGTTCTAGTCTGACCTACTAGTAGAAACAACCTTCCTGCCTCTCTTATCTATAACTTTATTCATTTCTGTAAAACCCCCTCTCATTCTTCTGAATTCCAGTAAGTATAGTCCCAGGTGACTTAATCTCTCCCCATAGGCTAACCCCTTCATCTCCAGAGTCAACCTGGTGAACCACCTCTGCACTGCCTCCAAAGCCAGTATATCCTTTGTCAAGTAAGGAGACCAGAACAGCATGCAGTACTCCAGATGCAGCCTGACCAGTACCCTGTGCAGTTGCAGCATAACCTCCCTGCTCTTAAATTCAATCCCTCCAGCAATGAAGGCCAACATTCCATTTGCCTTCTTGATAACCTGTTGCACCTGCAAACCAACTTTTTGCAATTCATGCACAACCACTCCCAAGTCCTTTTGCATAACAGTATGCTGTAATCTTTCACTATTTAAATAAATTTCTATTTTCCTTCCAAAACAGATGACCTCACATTTACCAACATTGTACTCCATCTACCAGACCCTTGCCCACTCACTTAATCTCTCTATAGACTCTCTGCATCCTTGGCGTAATTTGCTTTTTCACTCAATTTAGTGTCATCAGCAAACTTAGATACGCTACGCTTGGTCCCCTCTTCCAATTGTTAATGTACATCATGAACAGTTGTGGGCCCAGCCCAGTAAAGGCCTTGGCTATTTCCATATTACCCAATATCAATTCCCCCTTCATCTTCCAAGGGACCCATCTTCAATTTAGGCACCTTTTTCTGCTTTATACAATTATGAAAACTTACCATCTGTTTTTATATTTTGTGCTAGTTTACTTTCATAATCTATCTTCCATTTCCTGAAGGCTTGCTTGGTGGTTCTGTTGCTTTTTAAAGTTTACCCAATCTTCCAGTTTCCCACTACTCTTGGCAACTTTGTATGCATGAGCTTTTAGCTGGATGTCTTTTTATTTCCTTAGTTATCTAAGGCTGGCTCTCCCCACCTTTACTGTCCTTGATTTTAACTGTTATATACTTTTGTTGAGCACCATGAAAAATCTTTGTAAGTCTTCCACCATGTAGCCTGTGGTCCCAATCTATGCTAGTCAACTCCTCCCTCATCCCATTGTAGTCTCCCTTGTTTAGGCATAATACACTGGTTTTAGATCAAAGTATTGCACCCTCCATTTGTATGAGAAATTCACTCGTACTATGATCACTTTCCAAGAGAATCCTAACTACAAGATCACTAATTTTACCAGCCTCATTGCACAGGACCAGATCTAAGATGGCATTTAATCTTGTAACTTCACTAACATGCTGTTCAAGAAAGCCATCACAGATGCATTCTATGAAGTCCTCCTCAAGACTGCCTCAACCAATTTGATTCACCCAATGTGAAGTTCCCAATGACAATTGCCATTCCATTCTTACATGCATCAAATATTTCGTGGTTTATTGCCTGTGCCACTATTATTTGGTGGCCTTCTGACAACTCCCACCAATCATTTTTCCCTTTACTATTCCTAATCTCTACCCAGATGGATTCAACATTCTGCTCCCTAGATCTTACATAGTCTTTCACTATCACCCTGATCTCATTCTTAATTAAGAGCACTACCCCACCTCCCTTCCCACCTATCCTTCCATATTACTTGATACTCTTGGATATTTAATTCCCACTCATCTCCACCCTGCAACCACATTTCTGTAATAGTCACTAAATCATACTCCTTTGTATGGATTTGTGCCACAAGTTCACTGATGTTGTATTGAATACTACAGGCATTCAGATAAAGTGCCCTTACATTCATTTCCCTTTTTGAATCTAGTAACTTGTGTCCTTTGCATTTGACTTTTCTGTACTCCACTCTTACTTTTGCTCTGGTCTCTGCTTTACTTTCCTGTCTTTCTGCATTGATTTACATCCCCCTACCATATTAGTTTAAACCCTCCCCAACAGCACTAGCAAACAAACCCCCAGAACATTGATCCCAGTCCTACCCAGGTGTGGACCATCTGGTTTGTACTGGTCCCACCTCCCCCAGAACCAGTTCCAATGCCCAAGGAATCTGAAACCCTCCCTCCTGCATCACTGCTCAAGCCACGTTCATCACAACTCCACTGCTGTTCCTACTCTGACTAGCACATGGCACAGGTAGTAAGTAATCCTGAGATTATTACCTTTGAGGTCCTACTTTGTAAATCCATCTCCCAGCTCCCTAACTTCAGCTTGCAGGACCTCATCCCACTTTTTTCCCTATATCACTGATACCTATATGCACCACAACAACTGGCTGATCACCCACCCCTTCCAGAATGCCCTGCAGCTGCTCCGAGACATCCCTGACCCTTGCACCCAGGAGACAACACACCAACCAGGAGTCCCATTTGTGGACACAGAAGCTCCTGTCTATTCCCCTTATCATGGAATCCTCTACCACTATAGCTCTGCCACTCTTTCCTGCCCTCCTGTGCAGCAGAGCCACTCACAGTGCCATGATCCTGGCTACTGCTGCCTTCCCCTGATAAGCCATTTCCCCTAACAGTATCCAAAGCAGTATATTTGGTTTGGAGGGAGATGACCACAAGGGATTCCTGCACTACCTTCCTGCTAGTGCTCCACCTGTTGGTCACCCATTCTTCATCTTTCCCTTTAAACTGCAGTGTGACCACCTCACTAAACATGCTATCCACAACATTCTCAACATCACAGACACTCCAAAGTGAATCCGTGCACATCCAGTGGACACACATCCTGCACACATGGCCAGAGATATTGGCAGCCTCCCTGAGTTTCCCACATTGCACAGGAGGAGCATGACACAGGTCTGAGCTCATCTGCCATGTCTCAAAAGCTTTGAGGGAAAATAAAGAGTCAGAAAAAGAATAAGAACCTACTCTCACCTTACTTTAGTGTTACTCACCCTCCTCACTGAAGCCCAGTATTCACCAAAGCCCACACTTAAACAACCAGCAACACTTTGACTAGACAACAGCCCCTCTCCAAAATGGGCACTCCACTTCACCCTAATTTCTTTTTATTAGCTGCTGATAATTAACTAATTGGCCAATCACCTATTAACTAACAATTAGCTGACT
Source organism: Pristis pectinata (assembly GCF_009764475.1). Lineage (NCBI taxonomy): Eukaryota > Metazoa > Chordata > Chondrichthyes > Rhinopristiformes > Pristidae > Pristis > Pristis pectinata. Next base: position 34,777,903 of record NC_067419.1, read on the forward strand.
TGCCTCTTAAATTCCTTAAAGTGAAAATCACAAGCAAGCAAGGAAACTCACTTATTTTCAATTCTCCCACTCTCACTCCAAGTTGCCAACTTCTTTCTGGTATCTGCAGTCTCTTGTGTCTCTAATGCAGAATATAGTGTCGCAGTTGCAGAAAAAGTGCAGTGCAGGTAGACAAATAATGTTGCAAGGGACGTGTGACACATCACAGCCTTTAAGTATGATGTTTCCAGGTTCACAGTTTGAATATCTATCCTTGAGGTAGAAGAATGCAATTCACTCCTGTTATGCTGACAACAGGCTGATTATGCTGAATGTTGGTCAAATTCTGACCCTCGTGACCTACTCATTCTGATGCATTTTGTATTTCAACATTATATGCAACATTTTAGCTTTGCTCTCTGAAATGAGCTTGCACTATATCAAGGCAACATGGTTTTATCTCATATTTTCTTCTGGCATGGAAGTGGATCATTCAGCCCATTGAGTCTACATCAGCTCTCCTCGGCGTTTCCATCTGTCCCTTTACCCCATTAATTTCTCTGCAACTTATTCTCTCACACGTGTCCATATCAGCAGATCCTGATTCTCCCTCCACCCAACCAAACTAGAGATAATTTACAGTAACCACTTAAACTACCAACCATTATATCTTTAGGACATGGGAGGAAACCCATGCAAACTCCATCCAGACATCTCCCAAGGTCAGGATCATACCTAGGTCACTGGAACCAAAAAGCAGCAATACTACCTGCTGTGCCATTATTTTGTCCTCAGTCAGTGAAAACATAACATCAATGTGGAGGGAAGACTTTCAGCTTAACCTGCTTTTAATAGAAACTGCCTAATTTTCAATGCTTAAGATTCACTGGTTTTCCTCTTACAGGTTATATTTTACACCCTCCCAAATTCTTACAGACTTTAAGAATTCAGGGGAAAAATACTTCACTCTTTCCATAGGGAGCTTTTAACAAGCTGTTGTTCTGTCAGGTTGTTATAGTTATTATGAGTATTTTAAAAATCAAAAGCAAATCCAATGTTATACAGTTGCTTTTTTAAAAGGAATAATTTCAGCAGATGGGAAAATTATAAAGTATGCAAAAGTTCTAGTGCAGACAAAACATTCATTATATTTCACCCAGAGATGTGGAAACAAATTACAAGAATTTAAAAGATTGTCGATTTAATGGATAGGTTTTAAAATTTAGCAATTTTTTTTTGAGAATCCCAATCTGAGAAGGTAAAATAAGTTTAGTTTAATTGTACTGACAAGTTTAGGAGAGAATTGTATGAATGAAGAGTCTAATATGGAGAATATGGTAGGGGTGGGGAAGCTTTATTCCCCAGAAATGGGGATGGCGGTTAAAATCGGGATTATTAGGGGGAAAGAGTGGCAGTAAAATAGAATGAAAAGCGTACTGACCCAAGCTTGCTGTTTACAGTTTTAATACTAAACAGCAAAGAAGCTTACCACAAAGCTGGAGAGGTACTTGTTTTAGCAATCACCAGTGGTTTGTACAGAAATGCTCTCATGGCTTCTTCTACCAAGCGAAGCTGGCGAGAACATTAAGCAAAAGAGATTTTTAAGAAGTTTCTGTTGGGCTCTGTTTCGGCCAGGAGAAAAGAGATTGCTCAGCCACCCCTCAAAAATAAAACCCCACAGTTTTCCTGCACTGAACTTCCTTCCCCCGCCCCCAGCCCTATTCCATTTTGAAACTCCAGATTACCTCCACTGACCCAAACAAACCCCACCCGCAATTTAGCACCACACCCTGACTGTTTACCTTAAACTCAGAACCATCCCCTTCCTTGCTCACCGCTGTCCCTGATATTCCCACTAGATTAGTGTTGGATCCACCCTGACAAACAGTGTAGCCATTAAACTCAACCAGGAGGTAGCCATTCCTGGGCAGTCCAATTTCTTGTCAGCCTAAAATTACAACCCACTGTTGGTTTCCAAGAAAATTCATCTCTGCATCACTTCCAGCTCACAAAATATGTGGTCTTGACTACTACAGATTTACAGACCAGTATAGACTTGAGGAAATGTTTAGCCCCTCAGCATGAAGTAATTAAACTAAAATGTCACAATGCTAACTCTGTTGAAATTTTTCCATCACTTCTTAAGTTTATTGCCACTACTCAGTGGGTATAATTGCACCAGTAATTTGCAAATTGTTTATCTCATTATTGTAAATAATTTGAATTTGATCTAACATCCAGAGGCACAAGTGGCAAATAAATACCTTACATAAACAATACCTGTAGGACCAATTAGACAAGAAAGGATGAGGTATTACATTTTTTTGGAGTAGGATATTCAGAGAATGAAGTACACAATGAAGAGATTCAGATAATGTCTTGTGGCCTTTTGCAAGGTCCTCTACCTCACCACCAATACCACTCTCCTTCCACACACCTCTTATCACCAATATAGATGATTATTTACCCACTTGCTCTCTTCCGGGTCTCCTTACCCATCTACCTCCACCTAACCAAGAGGAATACTCCAGCAATACACACAAAATGCTGGAGGAGCTCAGCAGGTCAGGCAGTATCTATGAAGGGAAATAAACAGTCAACGTTTTGGGTCGAGACCCTTCATCAGGACCCGAATCATTGACTGTTTATTTCCCTCCATAGATGCTGCCTGACCTGCTGAGTTCCTCCAGCATTTTGTGTGTATTCCTCCAGATTCCAGCATCTGCAGAATCTCTTGTGTCTCAGGATAACTCCAGCCATGCTTTGAAACCTCTCTGGGATGATTATTGGAATTAGGAACATCACCAACCCGCCTACACCATCTCTATGCCACTGCATCAGAAGATGGTTAAGAGTCAATGATGAATATTCTTAACAGGACTATCGAGCATTCTTGGGGCAGGCCATAAAGTATTCCATAAAATTCTTTAAAGCCATTTTTAATGTACCAGATGTTCAGTTTCACTCAGAACTTTTTATTCAGCTGTCAAGGAGCTACTAATTACATTATCTTAAGATATCTGTATTAGTCACATGTACATCAAAACACACAGTGAAATGCACCTTTTGCGTAGAGTGTTCTGGGGGCAGCCCGCAAGTGTCACCACGCTTCCGGCACCAACATAACATGCCCACAACTTTTTAACCCATACATCTTTGGAATGTGGGAGGAAACCGGAGCACCTGGAGAAAACCCAGGCAGACATGGGGAGAACGTACAAACTCCTTATAGACAGCGGCCAGAATTGAACCCGGGTCGCTGGCGCTGTAATAGCATTACACTAACCGCTACACTACCATGCTGCATTATATATGATTTACCATATAAACCCATGCTGTATTTGTGTGCTGTTAACACATTTCTAAAGGTTTCATTCCTCTATTTTAGTGTACACAGTTATATTATTTGAGTCAGATGAGATCCTTTTCAGTTAAATGTCAAATCACAGTAGGTATTTAATACTGGTGCTGCAGAAGTTTACAGTGTACCCATGAAATGTGATAGATCTTTTCTGACAAAAGGCAAAAGCACTGATTGATCTGTCTGAATTGAGTCTTTGATGTATGCAATAAACTCAGTAAGCTTATGATGTAACTGCACTTTTCATTAATTTTCAGAAGAAAATCAAACTTGCAACAGTGTGACTTTGTTACTAATACTCAGTTCTTTGGATCCAGCAAGAAAAATAGTATCTGCAGGCAGTTTTGGTGTGATGTGGGGAGATGATAATTGAGTTGGAAGCTGTGCCCCATTACACCTACACAGATCTGGCTTCTAATGGGAGATATGAATTGTAGTCACGATAGGGAATCCTACTATATTTTCTCCAGTCTGTTTGTAGATATCGAGGTTAGTTGTAGCATGTGTCCACTATTTCCTTAATATCTTTGCTGAAATTAGCTAGCTTAGCAGAGCAGGAATTAACTGGGATGCTCATAGTTGCTATGATTAAATACTGTATTGAATGACATATTTAACTATGGAGCCATCACAAGGAACAGAAAATATAGGGCCAAAAAATTAGTGGCCTATCTGGTGGAAAAGAACCTAAACTAGGTGTAATCTAGGCATTTCTTGGACCTTGTAAAAGGATGAATGTCTACCCAATCTAATCAAGGCTTACTGACACAGGGCAGGATCAGAAATGGAGACTTCCAGTGCCTGGAGTTTCTGTGTATATGCTCTCTCCAAAGCCATAGACACATTGCCAGCAAAAGTAGGTGCATGAGATATGATCAGATGTTCAGGCAGCTGAATAATGGGCCTAGGTCTCAGATGGACACCAAGCACTGGCACAGGGCTCGAGCCTCTTTAGATTCAGTATCTAGTGGGAAGCACACTGGTGCAGCAGATAGTACCGCTGCCTTGCAGCTCCAGAGACCCTGATTCAATCCTGATCTCCATTGCTGTTGGTGTGGAGTCTACAATTCTTCCTGTGACTGTGGGACTCCTGTTGGGTGCACTTGTTTGCCATTCTGGTTGATAGTTTAATTGGCTGCTGTAAATTAGTGTAGGGTGTGACAAAAGAATTGTGATGGAATTAATGGACATGTGACAAAGGTTAGTGGGAAATAAGTGGGATTGATGGAATTGCTGTGAGAGCAGGTATAGACTTTATTGGCCAAATGACCTCCTACGTAGTAAGAGGTATAAGATGATGTAAATATTTGGCTGGACCTTGCATTGCAACACCAGCAGTATTGGTTGGATTTGCCCACACTTGGCCTCTGAGTCCCCATTTCCAGAGCTCCTGCTCCTGCACAGTATAGAGTACAGAGGACAGAACAAACTTCCACAGGCCTGCCAGCTTTCAGCCTGGGAAGCGTCCACAGGAAGCCTGAACTAATGTAACCTTCGTACAAATACTGCTGTTCCATTCAAATGGATGGGTGAAATTGTTTGTCAGGAAAAAGGAAGGGGTTTTGTTATTTAATTAAGTCAATTTCAGTATTTTAAATTATATCTTAGTGTGCAAGTATATGTTTTTCAGTGTTTAAAATGTCATAATAAATAATATTGAAGTTATCTTCAGTAAGTCATTTTGAATTTTGCAAATGCCAAATATGTTCTCACACATTCAGTAACAATTAGCTTTGATGGCCGGTGCTTTTGGAGGTGAGTCCTCACCGGCTGTCTAAACCATTCTGTGAGTGCAGCTATCTATCTGTACTGAGTAGCCACTACGATGCACACTGCAGCTCTGAAGTACTGGGACCTCGGACCCCAGTGAAAGCCTGTGCCTGAGATCACGTCTGAAGAAAGGGGTAGCCAGGCAGTGATTCTGGTATAACGGGAGGTTTGCCCAATGTATTATTTACATCTTATAAGGTGGGAACCCTTTGGTCTCCTGCAGACCCAGAAACCAACTATGGTTCAGGATTCCTGCTGGCAGCTAGCACTGCAATGATAATACAAAATATCTGTTGGGATATGCTATTGATGATGCATTTTGGCAAAGATGCATCTTGACACTTAAACTGAGATGTATCCCTACAAATCTTTGCCATCCGCCACATTTTCATGTGGTCATAGATTAGAAGCTGCAATGATTTTTTTTAGCATTCCTTAAGTAGACTCATTTAATTATATTACCTTGATAAGGTTAATTTTTCATTATATTATAAAGTAGCTATCTTAAGTATCTCTTACCTTATTTCAAATAATGCAATTATTTAATTATCATATAATATTGCTTCAAATTTACTGACCCTTCACTCAACTGTTTCAAGTTTCATTCTGAACCCTTAAGAGACTTGCACGCTGTTCCTTCCTAATCACTTAATGGGATTATGAGTCATTAAAATCTGCCTGTTCCTATGCACAAGACGTATTTTAAATATTTTATTCTTTAGTATGCAGTTATATTATTTCACCAGGATGAATTGCCTTGAAGTGGCCAGAAAAGGCAAAATCACAACAGCACTTGATGGATTATGTCACATCCTCCACTGTCAGCCCTGGGAAGGGGATGAGTAGTATTGGTATTGGTTTATTATTGTCACTTGTATGGAGGTACAGTGAAAAGCTTGTCTTACAAACGAATCGTACAGGTCAATTCATTGCACAGTGCAGTTACATTGAGTTAGTACAAAGTGCATTGATGTAGTACAGGTAAAAACAATAACAGTACAAAGTAAAATGTCACAGCTACAGAGAAAGTTCAGTGCAATAAGGTGCAAGGTCACAACAAAGTAGATCGTGAGGTCATAGTCCATCTCATTGTATAAGGGAACCGTTCAATAGTCTTATCACAGTGGGGTAGAAGCTGTCCTTAAGCTGGTGGTACGTGCCCTCAGGCACCTGTATCTTCTACCTGATGGAAGAGGAGAGAAGAGAGAATGTCTCGGGTGGGTGGCGTCTTTGATTATGCTGGCTGCTACACCAAGACAACAAGAGGTAAAGAGTCCAAGGAGGGGAGGCTGGTGCCCATGATGCGCTGGGCTGTGTCCAGAACTCTCTGCAGCTTCTTGTGGTCCTGGGCAGAGCAGTTGCGGTACCAAGCCGTGATACATCTGGATAGGATGCTTTCTATGATGCATCGATAAAAGTTGGTGAGGGTCAAAGGGGAAAGCATCTGATTCCTGTCCAAAAGTAATTTTATATAATCACCAACAGTGACATGGCAGAGTTGGGGTCCTCAGTTCTTCTCCCATGTTTTCTGGCTTCCACCTCACAGGACCTCCCCAGGCTCTGAAATATTGAGCTCTGTAATATTCAAACTAATATTATGTGAGTGAGAGGCTACAAAGAATGTGACAAATACAGCAACTATAAAGAAATGGGTATGAAAGTAATTGGTGTGCAGGGGCACTCTTGACACAGGAAAATGTCCAGTAGGCTTAAGTAGAGAGAAGTTACAAGGAAATTTAGCATTAAAGAATGTCAGCAATGAAAAAATCTTTGTGTTATTAGTTGGAAATTACACAAATGCTAGGAAAATCAAAATTGTTTCAGAGGGAGCTGCATTTGTGAGGAGTGTGACCTTGAGTATCCCATGAAGGGAAAATACAAATGCACAGTGTCAGCAGATTGTTGTATTCAAGCAGAGGAATTCTGGGCATGGGAACCCCCTGGCAAAGCGTTGCAACCTATGGAAGGAGGATTACTCCTGGAAGATGCATTTTGGAAAGTGGCTGCACTGCAGTCAGAGAGAAATAGTGAAGTGGGTTAACGTCCTGCAGCAGGAAAGGAAACTGAAGGAATCAGTGAGGACAAATTCAGTGGACCTGATCAATAGTGCTAAATGACTGAAACATTGATGTAACTTACCTGTCTTCTTATAAATCATCAATCCTCACAGCTGAGTCTCCACCAAACCTACTGCAAATGACTATCCTTCAGAACGTTTTTATCTACGATTGAACATCAAACAACATCATCCAGAGAAAACATAGCCTCACATTTATACTTAAAGGCTTGTTAAAGGCAGCTGTTTCTCACATCACTGATCCCCACTATTTGGAGACATCACCATTGCCAAAGATGTATAGAATGTGATTGCAACTAAACTTGTGTTCATATTTTCTGGGCTGGTCTCCTGATTATTGCTTCTATTACAGATAAATAGTTCATTTCAGGAACAGCTTCTTCCCCTCCACCATCAGATTTCTGAACAGTCCATGAACACTACCTCATTATTCCCCTTCTGCACGATTTATTTATTTTTGTAACTTATAGTAATTTTTATGCCTTTATGTCTTGCACTGTACTGCTGCCACAAACCAACAAATTTCACGACATATGTCAGTGATAATAAACCTGATTCTGATTCTGAATTAGGTGAACTGAACAATCTTTCTCGAACTTTGTAAAGTAGCATTAACTGTATCATCGAAAATGATTCTAATTATAGCTTGAGAAGATCAGGAAATTTACATCAAACCATATGAAAATGGGAATTTCTATTCATTCTGTTGAACACCAAGCTGCTGATAAGAAAAGTCAGGATCTGTACTTGCCAATAACTGCAGAAATGAGCTTGTTTTAGCATCAGTTCTTAAGCTTTGGAACACCGGTTTTGTTTCCGTATGTTGAAGTTTCACTTAGTTTATAGTCATAAAGTAATAGAAATGTGTTTACCAAGGAGCAAAACACAAGCCTCACTCAAAAGGGAGTCAAATAGAAATTAAGAGCAGCTAGATGCAGAACAATAAACTGGAAAATGTTTTTAACTTCTAAGCATCTTTTTTTTATTGTAATAACTTTTAAATACAGATTGGTTGCAGGTAGCCTTCATGCACAGAATAATTTGCAGAGGTACGGGGAAATAAGGAGAGAGGGGATGAGATAGATGGAATTGGTATGCTGGTAGTCAGCATAAACTTAATGGGCTGAATGGCTTCGCTCTGTGCTGTAATTAGTATGTATGTATTGTGCAAACACATTTAGGAGAGCCATTTGAAGCAGTTTCTCACTAAGTAATAAAACATTTAATTTAAAATAAATAATCTTATTAAAATAAGTTAATTCTGCTTGTAGCCTTTAACATGTAATAACTTCAGTGTGAATCAACAACTGCTAAAGGTCTGTCAGGATGGATCCCAATGACTGCTCAAAGATGCACTTTCCACTGTAATCACAACAGGTAACACAGCACCTGGTAAGGGGTATCACTTTTATCATATAAAATCTTCATTGATCCAGGTTGTGATGCCCATACGAGTCCCAGATCCAGTATTCAGCTCTGTACAGTCTTTTCTGTGGTTACTGAGAGAATGAACACGCAGAAACTCTGGGCACTAGGATACTATTGATCCCACATAATTACAAATTTTGGTTAGGGTAAGCAGAAGCTTTGCATTCTTTTTAAAACTCATGAAATGTCCCAGTCCAACCTAACTTACACCCATTCCAGCCTTTAGTTTCAGCTCCCTCTCTCAGCTCAATTAGTAAGTGTGCCATGCAAGATGACACTTAACTGTATCAATCAAGATGACACCAGCTGTAACCATACTCTGTCGAGTGAATTAACCTCAGCAGAGGTAATGGGGCAGTCATTGCGAAAGAGACATGTAATAATTCATCTTGATAACCTACAGCCCAGATTGGGTAAAAAATAAGCAAGCATTCTTCTCCTGATTGCAATCCAGAACTCTTCTTAGTAATTAGAAGTATAGACAGTGTGTCAGCCAGCATCAGGCTTCTCTTCCATATCCTAATCAGTTATCTTTCATGGAACTGTTTGAGAACATTTGTTTGGTTGAACTTATGAATCAAAAACCTGTAGATGTTTTAAATCTGAAATAAAATAAGAAAATGCAGTGAATACTCAGCAAGTTAGGCAGCATCTGTGGAGAGAGAAACCCAGTTAATGTTCAGGTTGATGAACTTTCTTCGTAACCCCAACCGAGCCTGTTTAAGTTGCCAGACACCAAAGCTGCCATTCCATTAAACTGGAAGCAAGCAAGTTGAGGGTTGAGATTTTTTAAAAAAATTAACATCATAATCAAACTCAGTCTTTTCCCCTCATTCAGTTAGTAAACACATGGTTTAATATCTAAAAGTTTGCAAATCAATCAAACAATGGATAGGGAGTTAGTATGGAAAGTGGTACTGAGCTAAAAGATCAGCCAGGATGTTATTGAGTGGCAGACTAGGCTGAAGGGGATGAATGCCAAACAGGTGACCTCTAGTATTGGCCATTGCCACCATGGGGAAAAGATGCTGGCTGTCCATTCTGTCTGTGCCTCTTATAATCTTATATACCTCTATCAAGTCGCCTCTCATCCTCCATCACTCCAAAGAGAAAAGCCCGAACTCGCTCAACCTCTCCTCATAAGGCATGCTCTCCAACCCAGGCAGCATCCTTGTAAATCTCCTCTGCACCCTCTCCAAAGCTTCCGCATCATTCTTATAGTGTGGTGACCAGAACTGAAGACAGTATTCCAAGTGTGGTCTAACCAGAATCTTATAGAGCTGCAACATTGCCTCTTGGCTCTTGAACACAATACCCCAGCTAATGAAGGCCAGCACACCATACATCTTCTTGACCGCCCTATCTACTTGTGTGGCAACTTTGAGGAATCTATGTACTTGGACCCCAAGATTTCTCTGTTCCTCCACACTGCTAAGAATCCTGCCATTAACCATGTACTCTGCCTTCAAGTTCATTCTTCTTACAGCCATTGTCATTCTCCATCTCACCCTTTCAGAAAAATTAGCTAATCTCTCCATGTATCATCTTGAGTGAGTGGGAGTATAACAGTTGTAGATGCAAGTAAAATGTGAGCTGTGCATTCAGTGTACGTTATCTCTCCCTTCTCTAACTTCAAGGAAATTAATTAAGATTTCTTACTTCAGAGCATTTGAGAGTTTCTTTTTCAAGCACAACACACTTCTATTTTCCTCTTTACTGTTATACTTTTGTAAAGAATGCTATTTGCATAAGTGTATATCATCCCAAAGCCTGTCAGTTCACGGCCTGAAGCACCTTTTTCTCAACCTAGACATGGGCTGTTTTGTGAAGAACTAATTGTGTCTGTATTTAAGACTGTTCTATTATTAGATTTACCATTTTGTGGTTATAACGATGGAATCATTGAAATGAAATAATAAAGGTAAGGGTAATACGGAATTTTAAAAAAACATTTTATTTGCTCATGGGATGTGGATGTTGCTTGGAATGATTATTCCTGAACAAAGGAGACAGTTACATGTGAACCACATTAGCAGGGTCTGGAGTCACATAGAGGCCAGTCCTAGCAAATCCAAAAATGTTCTTTCCCAAGTGACATGGTGTGACTCACTTGCTGCTGGATACTCATCCTCTGCTCAAATATTTATGTATTGGTCCATTGGGTACAGATTCCACTTTACCACATATTTAGGTAAGACTGCCAAATTGCCCGAACACATAACACAACTCTCACTGACGTGCTTCACAACCAGAGGCAGCAGAAGCAGTGCATCTCCTAATACCACTGGAGGAGATGGTGTTGATTGTTATAGGGTCATTACATGCTCCCAGGCAGGATTGCAACCATTGATCTCCAGGCTACAGTTTGTTTAATCACACATCATTTACTTTCCCCACCAGCACCCTGCCCCTATCCTTGCCAGCTTCCTGTATTACCCCAAGAAGTGCAACCTGGCCAAGAAATGGAGATAAGAATGAGGAATCCCTGCAGTATGATGTCACTCTGGCAATTGACCATGGATGGCCTGCAGCCCACTCACCAGAAGTTGCACTGGATAAGTGAAGAGGTCTTATGTGAGGCTTTTGGTTGGGAGGTCCACAGATGGCCAGTGGTTATGTTCACTGGATGACCAGGTGCACTGGGAAGTCGCTCACTGTCAAGGAGCATGGAGGAACCTGGCACCAACTTAGCACAGTGCTTTATACAGTACCCATCCCTTGATGTGGAAGTGGTGAGTTATGACTGTTAGTTGTGTTCCCCATGCTGCATTTGACAGCTGATGTGACCATTTGCTTTACAGAGCAAGCATTGACCACTCTGAATCATCAGCTGTCACATCATTAAACTGCCCTTCATCAAGAGGTCGGAGTGGACCTGTTCACTAGCACAGTCCCATTGACACTTCAGATAATAAATTGAGCTTTTTAAGAGAGGTAAGCATTATTTCAGAGTGCTAGTAGTCTCTTCTGTCATGCTTTGTGTGGCAGCATTGGTTTTCATTGCATCTCGCACTCGGCATGTCGCATACTGGAATCACTCACCACCTATAGAGGTACTACCTTAGAAAGAAGGCACCATGACCACAATCAGGGTTCCTGCATTAGAGTCATATGGGACAGAAACAGACCTTTCATCCCGCCATGTCTATGCTGACATCATGTACCCATCTCATCAAATCCCACTTTCCAGCACTTGGCCTATATCCTTCTTTGCTTTGGTGATACAGATGCTTGTCTAGATTCTTATAAGTACTGTGACAGTCTCTGACTCCGACATGAACTTACCTGTTTCTCAAAGGCCAATAGGCACAATGAATTGCCTTGTAGACAGTCAAATCATTGCCACTTGATCACTCCGATTGCTTCACTTTGGAAAGGGAAGATGAAATAGTTAACTTTAACTGCCTTTGAATATGGAGTCTCATTGGCTTCCCTAAGCAAGGCTTCCCTAAGAGGAATCACAAATATCTCCAGGACTTTCCCAGACAAATCCAGATGCATAAAAGTTCATCTTGCCTGCCACTAACAACAGATTTCAGTGAGGATGTCCTTCTTGAAGTGCAGACACCTTTGTATATTGTACCTTCCTGTGATTCGGGTGCAAGAAATGTTCCTTGAACCACATGAGTAGACATAATTTCCCTCTTCCATTAGATTATCCAGCTCTACACATTCTCTCCTCATTCTTCCAGTAAGACCCCATTTCAAAAGGAGTGCCTACTGATGCTCAAAGTCCACAGCAATTGATTTGTGCAGAAGCCTTGAAAATCATGAAACTGTCTTTCAGCACCAGTTCCCTGGAGATGTTTGCATCTTGAATCAATTATAGAAACCTTCAAATAACTAGAACAAATCAACAGTAAGAAGTGGAATTGGGAAGAGGCCACACATTCTCTTGAATCTGCTCCATCATTCAATAATCTCACGGTTGATCCTGTACTTAAAATTTACTTTCCCACACATATCCCATATTCTATGGTTCCCTAAGTGCACACAAAGCCATCAAGCTCAGTTTCGAATATAGTCTGGACTGGGCATCCATACTGGTCTGAGGTAAGGAATGCTAAACGTTTATAGCCCTCTGCACAAAGACATTTCTCTTCTCAGTTCCAAATGGCCCCTGGTTCTTGATTAACCAATCTCTGGGATCAGCTTCTCAATCCCTCTCAGACTCCTACATCTCAGTGAGGTCACCTCTCACTCTTTTGAAACACAGTGAGTATAGCTCAGTTATTCCTCTTGGGAAACACTCTCATCCCTTAAATTAATCTGGAAAATGTATGCTACACTGCCTTCAAGACAAAGGATATCCTTCCTTGGTTATGGAGACCAAGCAACTAACTTATCAGTAGTTGGATTCCTTTAAACGGGAACTGATGGGGTTTCTTTTCTGCTGCTCAACAGCAATGCAAGAGCAAAGAGGTAAACTACTTCTGCACAGTGGTATCAGTGGAACATGTTCTCCAAATTGCCAACACTTCCATCAAATCAACACTGTACACTCAATGGCACTGTGATCTACACACTAGGAATACATTCATTGGACATTTACCGTGCACACTGACTGATGCTTTCACCAATATGGCATTTTGTGCATCTGCCTCTGCAATAATGCTTGCACCATGAGTGTCATTTTGAAACTCCAAGTGCATTTGTAGCAATCAGGTAACTGGCACCAGTGAGTCCAAAAGCAATTGAAAAGAAAAAAAAACTAAGATGGTAGAAATCTGATATAAAAACTGAAAATGCTAGAAATACTCAGTAGGTTCAGCAGCATCTGCGTAGAGAGAAACAGAGAAAACATTTCAGTTCAATGACATTCAGTGGATTCAGATCTTTGCAAAGTAGATTTACTGCCTGTTCTGCTAAAGTACATTGTGTCTGATATTGAACTAGCAAATAGGTTTAAAATTAAAATGTTGAGATGTAAATTTAGAAACAAGTAATGCTAAAATGTCAGTCATTGCTAACAGAATTATTTTGTCAGTTGTCCACAAATCTGTCATTTTTTTGCAAGTGTTTAATCCCAGGAGCTTTCTTCAATGGGTGGGCTATATATAACCCTGTGCAATGATGGTTGTCAGGTCATGTAAGGACAGTAGGTGGAGATGATGTATTTCCACGTGGTAGGCTAATTTGTACCAGTTTGTAGTATCATTACAATTTTTCAATCAAAAACGAATAGATGCTTTATAAATATATAATGACATTTTTAACGATTTATCACAGCCTTGGGGATGAAGCAATTTTTAATAAAATATACCTTTTGTAGACTTATAAATGACCATTTTGTAATAGCAAAAGCAATAGTGCAGCAACATCTGAGGACTTCTCATCATAGACTTGTCCAGTCAAGTTTTACCACTGTCTGCAATCTTACTTAACCCTTTTAGTATACATGGTTCAAAATAGGTTTAAGCAACAGTTTCATGAGATAGAATTTCCAGGATATTAGCTATATATTTCTAATACTGCTACAGTTTTAAAATCATATTTGTAAAAAGCTCAAAGTTGCTTAAAATTAAGGTAATTTTAAAATAAGCTAAAAATGATAATTCTTTTGAACAGTATAAAGACCAGAGAACAACCAATGTTGTTACTTTGTTTAAGTAGGGCAACAAGGGCAAATCAGGAAATTATAGGCTAATGAGTCTTACACCAGTAGCAAGGAAATTATTGGAGAAGATTCTTAAGGACAGGATTTACTCACATTTGGAAAAGCACTAAGTTATTGGGGATAGTCAGCGTGGCTTTGTGCAGGGGAGGTCCTGTCCCACACATTTGACTGAGATTTTTGAGGAAGTGACAAAGATGGTTGATGAGAGTATGACAATGGATCTTGTCCATGTGGATTTTGTAAAGCACTTGACAAGGTCCTTCATGGTAGGCTGGTCCAGAAGATTAGGTCACATGAGATTCACGGTGCATTGGTAAATTGGATCCAAAATCATAGAAGACAGCAGGGCTGGTAGAGGGGTGTTTCTCTGACTTGTGGTCTATCACCAGTGATGCTCCGCAAGGATTAGTGCTGGGATCTTTGTTGTTTGCAATGTAAATGAGTTGAAGGAAAATGTAGGCGGGCTCATTGGTAAGTTTGCAGTGGAGATGAAAATTGGTGGAGCTGTGGACAGTGAGGAAGGTTGTCACAGGATGCAGCAGGATATAGATCAGTTGGAAATTTGGGCAGAGAAATGGCAGATGGAGTTTAATCCAGACAAGTGTGAGGTCATGTATTTTGGGAGGTCAAATGCAAGAGGAAACTATAGAGTAGGACCTTAAAAGCATTGATGTACAGAGGGATTTTGTGATGCAAGTCCATAGCTCCATGACAGTAGCTATATAAGTGGATAGGGTGGTAAAGAAGGTTTACAGCATGCTTGCTTTCATCGGTTGGGGCACTGAGTATAAAAGTTGGGAAGTCATGTTGCATCTGAATAAAACTTTTGTTAAGTCATATTGTATGCAGTTCCGGTCGCCACACTATAAGAAGGATGTAGAGGCTTTGGAGAGTATGTAGGAGAGTTTCACTGGGATGTTGCCTAGATGGGAGTGTATTAGCTGTAAGGAGAGGTTAGACAAACTTGGATTGTTTTCTCTGAAGTGCTGGAGGCTAATGGGTGACCTCATAGAAGTATATAAAATTATGAGGCATAGATAGGGTAGATAGTCAGAGTTTTTTCCCATGGTGGAAGTGTCAAATAATAGAGGACATAAGTTGAAGATGAGAGGGGGGATTTGCGAGGTAAGTTTATTTTACACATAGAGTGGTAGGTGCCTGGAATGTGCTGCCAGTGGAAGTGGTGGAGGCAGATACGATAGCAGTGTTTAAGAGGCATCTAATCAGACACATGAATAGGCAGGGAATAGAGAGATACAGACCATGTGCAGGCAGATAGGATTAGTTTAGATTGGCATTAATGTCAATACAGACATGGTGAACCGAAGGACCTGTCCCTGTGCTGTACTGTTCCCTGTTCTATGTAAAACTATTATTACAGCAAAATTGAAGAGTAACAATCTACTATTTGCCATAACATTGTATTGAAGAGACTCTTGAAGAGCTGTAACCAATAGGGTTATTGATCAAGTACTATGTTAGTCAGAATAACCTAAGTAGCTGCATTTTTGCCTAGCATGGACATCATCTCTATGCTCCTGGGTACTTTATGATTGTTATTGTGGGAACAAGAATTCTGGTGAACTACCCAGTATCCAGAGGGTGGTATATGGAACAAACTGCCAGCGGAAGTGGTAGAGGCAGGAACAATTACAACATTTAAAAACCATTTAGGCAGGTACATGCATCAGAAATATGTAGAGGGGTACGAGCCAAAAGCAGGCAAATGGGACCAGCTCAAGTAGGCACCTTAGTCGGCATGGATGCATTGGGCTGAAAGGTCTTTTTATCTGCTGTATAGCTCTATGACTTCAAACTCCCTATAACCAACCAATTTTATGGCAATCGCCAAAACTAAATACTTGATGTGCTTTTCCATAATTCTTACATTAATTTGCCATTGGACACAAGGGGAAGTAATATTTAATAGTATATTATATTACAGAAATGAAAGCTGTATTATTTTGCATGCTGAAAGAACAAACATTTGTTCAGAGGTTTAGAACTATCACAACAAAATGGCCTAGAAGTTGTGCCACAGTTCTACAAGTACATTAGATTGGTGATGTGCCGGTGGGTCCATGCCTGTTATGTGCTTAATCTCCCAATGGCAATTATCTATCATGCACAAGGCCTGGATCACATGTGCAGTAACATTGACCTTGCATGGTAAACGCACACAAAGGTCTTTTTCTCTGTGAACTTTGCTACCATGAAGGTAGTGGGTAGTGAATGGTGGTGATTGGTTTGTGCTTGAGAGAGCCTTTAAGGGTGAGGACAGTTGGAACTATGGTTGGAGGGGCATTAAAACCTTGAGGGTTAGTTCAGGGTATTGGTGGCACAATCAGCAGTTTGGTGGGGGTGGGGAGGGAAGGTGGTGATCCAGCGACATGATTGGGCAGGGGACATTGATTATAATTTTGTCATGGTTCAAGGACTGGAGGATTGAATCGTGTCAGCATTGAGGAGGCTGCATGTTGACTTGAGGGGCATCCACAAACCTTACCAAGTGGCAGAGTATCCATGCACTGGACTCCGTGTGCAGTCCATTTAAGTCTCATGGTAGCTGGCTTCCCTTGCCTTGCAATGACCTTTATCTGTATGAGTGGTTTGCAACATATACAGGTCACAAGAGTATTGTGCAACAATACCTGCCATTTGACACCACCAAATACATCCAGATACTCCCAGGCCTATATGTACATCATCTGCATGGAAGGCACAGATCAAATTCATCAACCACTATGCAATCAAAATTTTTAAAATTAAATTAATTTGCATAGACCAGAGAATGGTTGGATAATGCCAGAGAATTCCTAATCCATTATGTTAGTTAAGCAAAAGTGCCCCTACTTCAAATTATAATGTCCTGGTAGTATTTAAACAATGTTTTAGACATTGTGTGATCAGTACAGATGCAGGGAGACTTGATTGATGACATATATTGAGGTAGTTTTGCTGAAGAACAAACAAAAATTGAATACTGATATGGTAAACCCTTCAGTAAGATTTTTCACTGAAGTCTTAGGTATCTGATACAGTAATTCACATGAACGCAAGGACTTGACAAAAGCTTTTAAAGAGGAGCAGATAGTTTGGTTAAGTATCCTGGTCACTTCATTGATTATTTGCACCAAAGTTCAGCAAGGTAAAAGCAGGGAACATCAACTCTAATTCTTGACAAAATGAATGCAGTACAGCCTCATCATAACGAACATCCTGTTTTGTCAGAGGGACAAGCACAAAATGTCATGGCAACAATCCCAGTCCAAGTGTTGGCACCTGTTAGATTGTATCTTCGTCAAAGCAAGTGACTGCAAAGATTGCCATGTCACCTTTTCCGTAACAGGCTTCAGTGACTGCTGGACTGACCATTACCTAATGCATTGTTACCTCAATGTAGCAGCACTGCCACAAGAAGATCAATGTTGAAGCTCTCAAGGACCCATAAAGGCAGCTTCTCTCAGACAGTGTCTCACAACAACCTGTCAATGCCTATTCTATGGGAACCACAGTTTAGCTGCTTATAGGCCTCCCTGGATTGTCCCATTATTGGCACCTGTGAAGACAGTTTTGGCCAAGAAGAACCACGGCAGGTTTGATGAATACGACAAGGAAATCAAAGAGCTAATCAGCTAAGGTGTTTCTGAATTTATTCAAGGGAAAAGAAACAGCTCTACAGACACCTAAAAGCAGAGATCCAACAGAAAGCTCATGACCTAAAGAACAGATGGTGGATGGAGAGAGTGCAGGAGACTCGACCACTGTCTGATAGCCATGATATTGCATGGATTCATCAAGAAATGTCAAGACCACCTATGGTCCAAACCCCACCCCACTGAGAGCTATAAACAGGAGATGAACTCATCAAAGATGGATAAACAGGCAATGACTGCTGGAAATTCCGTCACAAATCCACAATCTCAGTGTCATATTTGGGAAAAGGAGGATATATCAAGGGGCCTTGCTGTAATCATGACCATTTTTTGAGAAAAAAGGCAAGTCTGACTCTGATAACTGTAGGAGTCTCTCTGCTGTCTACACAGGATAAGACAGCACCAGAATTCTCCTCAAACACCTCCTTCCAGTGGCCAAAGAGTTTCTCCCTGTAACATAATGTGGATCCTATCCATCTAAGGGCACTGTGGACATAACTTTAACTGTGTGACAATTCCAAGAAAAATTCAGGGAGCTGCACCAGCCACTATACATGGCCTTCTTCGACCTCAATAAAGCCTTTGACTCCATTACTCTGGAGAGACTGGTGAACGGCCTCCTCAAGTTTGGCTCCTCACAGAAAATTATCACCATGGTGATGTGCAAGTCATGATATAAACAAATAGGTTTGCAATGGAACCAATCTCAGTGAAAACTGGTGTCAAACAAGGCTGCGTCATTTACCCCAATAGCATTTACAATATTTCTCACTTCACACCAACAAGTTTCCCATGGGAGTGGGGCTGATCTTCAGAACTGTTCAGTCTATAGCAAGTACACTCCAGAACCAAGGTCACCTGAACTTCAGTAATAAATCTGCAATATGCAGACAGTGCTTGCATTTGCACACATCTAGAGGTTGAACTTCAGGACATTGTCCACTCATTCACTGAAGCACACGCAGGCCTTTCTGTCAGCATCCGCAAAATCAAGGTTCTCTATCAACCTGCCCCCACCAGACCATACTACTCTCTGATAATAAAGATTCATATTGAAACCCTGGAAATCATGGACTACTTCCAAGATTGTGGGAGTCACCTCTCAGTGGAGGCAGACATCAGTGATAAAATTCACCACCACCTTCAGTGGAGCAGCACAGTCTGTGTTGATTGAGGTAAAGGGTGTTTGAAGATCAATCCCTCATTTCTGCACAGAACTCACTGTCTACTAGGCAGCAGGAATCCCTGCCTTCATACGTATTTCTGAGACCTGGACTATCTACAGCAGGCACCTCAAAGCACTGAAAAATATGTTGTTTCAATAAAATCCTCTAAATTCACTAGAAGGATAAACAAATCAATATAAAAACATCTTCAGTAATGAGGCCCTAGTAAGTCTCAGTTGGTTACGTTGGGCTGGCCACCATGTTCATATGCCCGGCACCACACTCCCAAAGGAGACACTCTATTTTGAGCACTATCATGGGAATAGGTTACTAGGGGGCCAAGGTAAAGGTTCAAGGATGTGCTCAAAGCTTCTTAAAGAAATACAGCAGTCCCACTGAATCCTGACTTCTGGTCCAAAACTCCTCAATATGGAGAAGGAGCATTTGGGATGGTTTTGAGAAACTGGAGGCCATGCATTGAGAGTACACAGAATCCCTGTGTTAGCTGTGGAAGGAGTACCTCACAAACTACCCCTGTCCCGTCAATTATTTCTTGCCCCATCTGTGAAGAGTCTGTAATGCCCACACTGGCCTCATCAGCCATCTCAGAACCCACAAAACTGGAGCTGTTCTCAGACTCTTGAATGGACCTCTCGCACACTAAAAGATAAACTTTTGATTCCTAATCTACCTCGTTATGGCTGTTGCACTTTATTTGTCCACTTGCACTGTACTTTCTCTGTAGCTGCTATGTTTTTCACCGTATTTCAGTACACGTGACAATAATAAACCAATTCCAATTCCGATGCAGCGGGTCATCCTCGATCCTCAAGGATTGCTGAAGAAGGACACCAAAAGCAATTCATGGGAGACTCTTCTGTGCAAAATGTATGAATGTAGAACAGAAGTCCCTTCAATTAAAAGCACTTTTAAAGCTATGAGCACACTATTAATTGTATCATTCCGATACCCGTAATGATTAAATTTTCCTTTGTTGTGCGGACTCTAATGGGAAAAGCAGATTTAGCCTTTGCGTGTGATATACACATGGGTTAACTGAAGAAAATAGTCTCATTTGTTTTTATTTATCACTAAATAGTAGCAGGGACTTAATTATGTTGAATGAATTTTAGTAACACATGAAAATTCCACAGGGAATCTCCTGCTTGTCCTCTGGAACTATGGAGGAAGTACAAAAAATAAATGCAGAAGTGAATTGTAGAAAAATAATGCAAACAGAAGCAACAACGTTTACACCATTTTCAAGGGTTTCTGAGATTCCTGCACCAAAGTTACAACAGGCAAGTGGGAGAATTGTGTTGCTATTTCTGATGAGCAATGGTACTCGGTGCCCACAAGCACTTTAATCAGCTGATTAAGCAGCTGCTTAACTTATCCTTCTGATACATCCAATCCCTCCGATACATCCAATCCCTCCGATACATCCAATCCCTCAAAAAACAGTTGTTGTTTTTGTTCCATTCATGGATTTCAATTCAAACAGTATTCTGGATTGAACACTGCAAATCAATCTTAGGTGTTACTAAATACCAAGTTATCATGAGGACCCCTTGTACTTAAGCTTCTAAGACTAGTTGGGCATAATTAGCTGCTTTTTAGAATTGTTATTCCCTATTTGTACAGATTAACCATGCTACAAGGAAAGCAATAGAAAGTTGCAAATAAATTGGTCAGGATAACCAAACTGAACTGATTGTTGAGGTAGTATATAGTGCCATTGTAGAATAGCTTTGGAAAGCTGAATTTCATCATCATGACAGAGTCCAGCATAACAAAGTCCCACTGTTGGCAGGCTTGTAACCTTGAGACCATTTTGTACTCCCTGTTAAGCTGCATGTACATCGGCTTTCCCTGAATGTAGCTGGTGCAAGCTCCCATAGGCATACCAGTCTTACAGCCAGGGCCTCAAACAGGCATTGGGTTCCCCCTTTGCTTCAGTAAGCAATTAATGCTGTTAACAGCAAGCCGAATGTCATTCTGGCTTCCTGGCCACCGAGACAATATGCAGGAATTCAAACCTGACTGCTTTAGGGGAGGCCATTAGTAACACAGATATTATCCACAGAGACACATTCTTGCACTGAATGATTAAGAGCCTCGTGCCCTTGTTGCCCTCATACCCCTTCTGAGTGGTTATATTCACCATATTGAAGGCTTAGGTGGCCACTTAGTGCATGAGAAGTGAACAATGCATGTTCAAATTTCTTAGACTGAGACTTTAAGCTATTAATATGCAGACCTGCTACAACACTGGTAGTGGAACTGCATTCTGCTTTTCAACCAAGCTCAAGTTCTTCAAGTTATATATGGCAATGCCCAATGGTCCTATTAAATCTGCTTATATATTGTTAATTTGCTCTATGTCTAGCTCATTACAGCTTTCATATTGTAAAATAATTGACAGGCTCCATGGAATACAAATTCCTTATGTTCTGAGTAAAGTCATTTAACTATTCTTTTGAGTTGATTTGTTGAAGTTCCTTACATCCCTTTTCCCTCATTTGTTCCTTCTAGAATATTTATGTCTAAGCCCATCTCATCAGCCTTTTCCTTCCAGCTATGTGGCTAATTATAGTCCCACTGAGAATTTCCCAGATGGCAACATCTGATTCCACAAACTGATAGACAGCAGATTTCTAATTTCCTTTTTGATGCTTTTCACATTTAATCAATGAATAATTATTGTACCTGCATTACAAGGTTTTAAAGGTGCCATCATTTTGGTAAAGGAGGGAGGGGTTTTGCTATTTTAGTGTTTGGTCCAAAATCAATATAATTTTAGTTTTAGGTTCTGTTATTGT
The DNA here is from genome assembly GCF_009764475.1 of Pristis pectinata. Taxonomy (NCBI): domain Eukaryota; kingdom Metazoa; phylum Chordata; class Chondrichthyes; order Rhinopristiformes; family Pristidae; genus Pristis; species Pristis pectinata. The sequence goes on from NC_067419.1 coordinate 34,799,779, forward strand.
GAGATAGAGTCACACAACACGGAAACAGTATGACCAAGATTCCCATCGAAGCTAGTCCCATTTGCCCGTGTTTGGCTTATATCCCTCTAAACCTTTCCAATCAATGTACCTGTCCAAGTGCCTTTTAAATGTTGTTAATGTACCTGCCTCAACCACTTCCTCTGGTAGCTCATTCCATATACTGACCACCCTCTGGGTGAAAAAGTTGCCCCCTCAGGTTCCCGTTAGACCTTCCCCTCTCACCCTAAAACTATGTCTAGTTCTTGATTCTGACAGAAAGTTTGAAAACCATTTGATAAAGCTTCTCATAAAGGCTACTCAAAGTTGTGGTGAATGAGACTTGGAAGTGGATCAGAAACTGTCTGAAGGAAAATCACATAACTGATGGCATTACATTAAGATGGGGGGGGGGGTGCAGTAGGGAATGGAGTATACCTATTGTTTATGATGTAAATCAATCACGTGGAAACTCAGCCATATTGGTTATCAAACCAGATCGAGGATGTGTTTCTGTGGAGACAGTTATAGTCCTAAACATAGTTGACAAAATATCCTCAACATGCCGCAATAAAATTGATTATCCAAAACATGATGGAACAGTGACAAATGAAACATAACAAGGATCGTGGCAAAGTAGCGCACATTAGAAGGACTTTTATTCTCCATGATATTGACTAAAACATCAAGGTCACTTAAGCGCTGAACATATCCAATCATTGCAGAACCGCAATCAACAAAGCAAGCAAAATGCTGAATAATGTAACCAGTGATAAGTGCAAGTCAGAAGTTATCCTGAGACTGAATAGTGATATAGAGTCGTACAGCACAGAAATGAGCCCTTTAGTCCCCCGCATCCATGCCAACCTTTTTGCCCATCTACACTAATCCAATTTGCCTGCATTAAGTCTGTATTCTTCCATGACTTGTCTATTCAAGTGCCTGTCTAAATTGATAATGGATAGTTGGTTTATTCTTGTCACACGTACCGAGATGTATATTGCCTTATAACAGCAGGATAGAAGTTGTCCTTGAAATATCTTAAAGGTTGTGATTGCATCAGACTCCACCACCTCCTCTGGCAACACATTCCAGATATCAACCACTCTCTGCATAAAGGATTTCCTCCCAGCTCCCCTTTAAAATTCCTTCCTCTCACCTTAAATCTATGCCCTCTGATATCCCTACCATGGGAAAAAGATTCTGACTATCTATCCTACCGATGCCTCTTATAATTTTTTGTATCTCTCTTTCAGATCACCCCTCAGCCTCCCTCGTTCCAGAAAAACAAACCCAACATATCCGATCTCTCCACATAACCAAAGTCCTCCAATCCAGGCAACATCCTGGTGAAAATCTCCTCTGCACTCTCTCCACTCACATTCTTAATATGTCCATGCAATGCTTCCCATTCCATTCTGACTATTTAGTTTGCATCATGGAGGAATTTCAGAAGAGTGCTATTTGACTTGTATCCAGTCTGAAGAATTACCAGGGAAAGGAGAAACTCAAGTGTCAGATATCAGGCTTGGCTTAGTGGTAGCTTTCATGCTTATGACTAAGAAGGTTCAGGGACATGAGTACATGATCCTGTTTGACATTCCAGCACAGTGGAATGTCTACTGTCTGAAATGGTAGCTTTGAAATACAACCTGGGGAGGTAACCCTTAGCACATAGCATGGTAGCAGAGTAACATTGTACTATGCATCTAAAATTTGTTTCCATTAACGAGAGCAGAACTAACTTTTGCAAACCACTACCCACATGCTGCTTGTGCTTTCCACACAATGTGATTCCTCCTCTCCTTGAGTGGAGAGTTTCCGTGAAGCAGTGAATGCAACAGTACACTGCAAATCATTGTGCGGTGTATCAGCTACCTGAACTAATCCAGAGGCTGAGGTTTAGGACTGATGTGATCTTCACCTAAAGTGCTCAGGCCTCTCTCTGGGCTGGAGCTCTGTCTGTACCAGTTGACAAATCTCTGTGGCCATTTTTCTAGAAGGAGATTTGACAGCAGGCTTGGACCTGAGCAGAAATGGGAGCATAAACTGAGACCCAGGCTCAAGTGGCCATGATAAAGAGAGAGAGAAAAATATCAAAGTCCAAGTCAAAAGCTCGTTGCCTGTATTTTTTTCTCTCTATAGAGCTAGGGCCTTGGTCTAAATTGCTTTCCAAACATAAAAGCATATAGCAAAGAAATTTAACTTGAACTTTATCAAATATACTGTAAGTAGACAATTGAACAATGTAAAAACTATTTAATTAAATACTGTTATTGTGAGTATACAGCAGAATATTGAGAAGCTGAGTGAGCATGCAGATTGAAGAGTGGAAGTTGGGAGTTTTCTGCAAGTGAGGAACACAGAGAGGCATGTAGGTGATGAATTGGTGAGTATTACAGATTTTTTTTCTTTGAGTTAGAGCCAACTTATGATAAATTAAAAATGATAGTGTAAGTAAGATTCGAACTGAATTCTAAAAGACAGAATATAGATTTCTTATAGCACTTGAATGTGCAGGTGAGACCTGTTGTTTGCAGTCTATGCACCATATGGGAATTTCATGGCAGTTTATGTTCTCTTGGGGTACCGCGTGTGGAAGAAGTGTCTCCATTTGTGTGAGCATAAGTTCAGGGTTTCTGGGGGTTTAAAGAGTGGCTAGAGATAGGGAAGCTGAGAATTTTCTAGATAATGCATTGCAGGAGGTAGCCACTCATCAGGTAGAGAGGGAGTTCAGTATTGTAAATGGGTGCCCATCTGGAAGAGACAGGAAATGCAGGAATCTTTGGGGTGTGTACCACTCCCAGACTGCTACTCAGCCTCAGATACTGTTCGGCATCGTGACATTTTGTCATCCAGACCATGCCACTAAAGGGCAAGGGACTGCAGAGGGGAACTGGAAAACTAGAAGTGTGATTGTTATGGCAAATTCTGCAATTAGGGGAACAGACAGGCATTTTTGTAACCAGCATTGTGAGACCCATCCATTGTGTTGCCTTCCTGATATTAAGGGTAAGGATTCACTATATTTAAAATAGAAAGGGCACTTGGTTGCGTTGGCTTGCATCCCAGGTGGTTAAGAAAAATGGGGGTGGAAATAATGGAAGGCCTTGCCAATATCTTCATACCATCTCTATTTATGAAGACTGTACCAGAGAATGAACAATGGCAAATATGACACCCTTGTGCAAGGAAGAGTTCAGGGACATTCCAGTAACTACAAACCATTTAGTTTAACATCAGTAGTGGACAAGGTTATAGAAATACTAACCAGAGAAATAAATAACAAGAGAATTTGGAAGTTTAGGTAAATAGATCCCCAAGTCCATAGATCCCTCAAAGTTGCCGTGCTACCCTTCATTAGTTGGGGGATTGAGCTTAAGAGCCGTGAGATGATGTTGCAGCTCTATAAAACTCTGGTTAGACCACACTGAGAGTATTGTCTTCAGTTCTGGTCACCTCATTATAGAAAAGATGTGGAAGCTTTAGAAAGGGTGCAGAGGAGGTTGCCTGGATTAGAGAACACATCTTATGAGGAAAGGTTGAGCGAGCTAGGGCTTTTCTCTTTGGAGCAATGGAGGATGAGAGGCGACTTGATAGAGGTGTATAAAATTATGAGAGGCATAGATAGAGCAGACAGCCAGAACCTTTTCTCCCAAAGCGTCAATGGCTAATACCAGAGGACATCCATTTAAGGTGAGTGGAGGAAAATTTAGGGGAAATGTCAGGTAGGTTTTTTACACAGAGAGTGGTGGGGACCTGGAATGCACTGCCAGGGTGGTGGTAGAGGCTGATACGACAGGGACATTTAAATGTCTCTTAGATAGGGACATGGATGTAAGAAAAATGGAGGGCTATGGGCTGTGTAGGAGAGAAGGGTTAGATTGATTGTCAAGTAGGTTTATATAGGTTGGAACAACATCATGGGCCAAAGGGCCTGTACTGTGCTGTACTGTTCTATGTTAATTAAGGAGAACCAGCACAAATTTGTAAAAGGTGGATCCTGTTTGACTAACCTAATTAATTTATTTTTTAATGAAATAACAGAGGAGTTTGGTGAAGGGATGTCATCTGTGTGCATTTTAAGTAAGTGTTTGACAATGTACTACATAAAGTGTTTGGTTTATAGCATTGAGGCTAATGGAGTAGGAGGCTCGTGTCAGCTTGGATTAAAATTTGGTTTAAGAGGAGAAAAGAACAAGTCATGCTCAATGGTTGCTTTTCAACCTGGAGGGTGTTGGATAGAGATGTTCAACGAGATTGTACCAGGTAAAACAATAACAGAATATAGAGTCAGTGCTGGGATCCTTGTTTACATGTACAAATGGGTATTGAATGAAGAATGATTTTTCGCAGTTTGCCAATAGTACCAGATAAGTAGGTGTGGCAAATATTGAGGATGATACTAATTGGCTAAAAGAGGACATAGGTAGGCTGGCAGATGAGCAGGTAGAATTTAATACAGAGGTGATGTATTTTGGTAGAAGGAATGGAAAGAAGCAACATAGTCATGGTTCCAAAGAGGGTACAGAAGCAGAAGTAGCGAAGGGCCCGTGTGTAGATCTTTGAAGGTGGTAGGACATATTGAGAGATAAGCATGTAAATTGTAAGCATGTCAGATTGTAAGCATGAGCTTCATAAATAGAAGTATTAAGTACAAAAGCAGGGAAGTTATACTGAACTTCACAAAATTTTGGTTAGACCACAACTAGTGTTTTATGTCCAACTGTGGTCACCACACTTTCAGCTGGAGTCAAATGTCTTTGAGATGGTGCAGGGGGTATTTGGCAGACTGATTTCAGGATGAAGAATTTTAACTACACGGTTTGGGGGGGATTGTTCTCCTCAGAGCAAAGAATGTTGAGGGGAGATTTGATAGAGGTGTACAAGCTCATTATAAGCTCGTAGCTTGTTATGACCTTGCACCTTATTGTCAACCTGCACTGCACTTTTTCTGTAGCTGTTACACTCTGTATTCTGTTATTGTTTTACCTGGTACAATCTCGTTGAATTGATCTGTAGGAACAATATGCAAGACAAGTTTTTCACTGTACCTTGGTGCATGTGACAATAATAAATTCCAACCAATTCCAAGTTCATGAAAGATCTAGATAGGCACGAAACAATAAGTTTTCACTTGCTGATGGTACACTCTCAAGGGGACTTAAATTTAAGGTTCTAGCTAAGAGGTACAGGGAAGACGTGAGGAAGGGCTTTATGCCTCAGTGAATGGTAATGATCTGGAACTTGCTGCCTGCGAGGGTGGTGGAAACAATGATTCCAGAATGAAATTAGATAGGTGTTTGGGGAAAATGAGACAGAGCAGGCAATAGGACTGTCTGGTTTGCTCTTTAGTGAGCTGGCGTGTACTTTACAAGCCAAATTTTGACATCCTGTGCTGTAGTAACTCTGTAAGCCATTTCCTTTGAAAGTCTTAGCCAGTGATGGTGGAGATAGGAGCATTACTGTCCTTCCTGACAAGAGCCTTTCTCCTCCAATCTCCTTTAGCCTTCTTTGGCAAGGAGGCCTTGTTTCTGTGCCCTTCTCCTCCTGCTTCTGGTCATGCTGGATGCCTACAACTCGGTCTCCCATATTTCAAACCACAATCTACACCTCAGCTTTCACAAATCTTAACATATTTCCAACATCACTCTGAGATCATGTTGAGCTCGGTGAGTTCTGCTGCAAGTCAGATCCCAACCAACCCACAAATAACCAAGAACCCTTGCAGAGTAGCTAATCAGATTCTTTCTCCTGTGCATTGTTCATACAATTAGGTGCATTCTTGCTGCGCAGTTTATCTAAGCAGGCATCAAAATGGGGTCACTGTGGATTGATGATGCCACTCCCAACTCTGCAGACATCTGGTGAGCACATATAAGATGAATGGAACTAAGTTATTCACTTTGGTGTCATGCACCTGCTCTATCATGTTGCAATTGCACAGTCTAATCAAGCTTGCACCTAAATCAGAACCTGCAGCACTGAATGAAGCAGTACTGTGTGATCCATTTTCTAGGATAGTAGTTTAAATGATTTTTTTCTCTCATATTTTCACCTCTGTAAAGATATTTTTGTCAGAGACTCAGTTTCCCGCCACAGACAACTGACACTTAATCACCTATTGTCATTTTTAGATATTTAAAATGCAGCAATGCTTCATCCAATTTAGTCATTTGCTTCACTGAGAGTGTCTCTTGTTCCAGACTTTCCATTTAAACTTTATTTTGTTATTAACAAGCGTGCTGGCAATGACAACAATCATGCTTTAATCTGCTCCTTTTTTTTTATCATTTTTATGCAGACAACCTTAAACTTGTCAGATATCTAATATTTTTCTCTTTGTACATTTTTATTTGAGCTAATAAAATTAGGGATATTACAAAACAGTCGATTTGCCCTTGGAATTCTGAATTGCAGGGTTTTAAGATACTGGTTAAAGTCAATTCAAAAGGTTAGTGAAAATCAAAATTAAAAAACTGCAGATACTGGAGATTTGAAATAAAAACAGAAAATACTGGCCAAGCACAATCTGTGGAAAGAGAAACAGAGTTAACATTTCAGGTCCAGAATGTTAATTCTGCTTCTCCTTCCCCAGATGCTGCCTGACCTGTTGAGTGTATCCAACAGGTTAGTAGTCGGTAGAAATCTTGATAGTGGTATTTTTTAACAAGATTAAGGCTTCATTGGCAAGCCCAGCATTTATTTCCCACTACTAGTAATATTGATGCAACTGAATAGCATATGAGAGGCCATCTGACAAGGTAGTCCAGTGGTGCCGCTTGTAGAGCCACTGCCTCACAGCACTAGAGTCTCGGGTTCTATCCTGATCTTGGCTGCTGTCTGTGTGGAGTTTGCCCTGTGACCACGTGGGTTTCCTCCAGGTGCTCAGTCCCCTCCCACATTCCAAAGACGTGCAGGTTGATAGGTTAATTGGCCACTGTAAGTTGCCTCTAGTGTGTTGATGGGTGGCAGAGTCTGGGGGGAAATTCAGGAGAAGAATAAAAAAAAGAGATTAATGTCGGACTACTGTAACTGATTGGTTGATGGTTGGTGCAGAATCAATGGGCAAAAGGGCCTGTTTCCGTGCTGTGTCTCTCTAAATTTAAATCTCTAAAAAGCCATCTGGACCAGAGGAAGAGTCTTGACCCGGATCGTCGACTGTTCATTTCCCTCCACAGATGCTGCCTGACCTGTTGAGTTCCTCCAGCAGCTCATTTTTTGCTCCAGATTCCAGCATCTGCAGCCTCTTGTGTCTCCTTTCCATCTTGAGGTGGTGAGGTAACGAGTATTTTGTCAGATGTACCCAAGGAGCCTCTGGTACAGCCTCACCTAAATGGTACCTCTTCACAATTCTTCCTCTTCCTTCTCTGAACTTACTTGTATGTTTCAGGTTTAACAATGGATGGCCGTAATAGGCATTATAAGTGTAAGAGGTAACACTATTTACTTATCCAGTGCAAATCAAGCCATCCTTCTGATTTGGTGAGTTCAGCATTGTTAGATCACCACTGAGCTTGCTGAAGGGATGGTCCTAAGCAATATGCATTATCATCTTTAATTCACTAAAGGCTCAGCATGAAGGTTGCATAGCAGTGCAGCAGATACTTAACATAGAACATTACAGCACAGTACAGGCCCTTCAGCCCAATGTTCTGCCAACATTTTATCCTGCTCTAAGATCTATCTAACCCTTCTTTCCCACATAACCCCCCATTTCTTTATCATTCATGTGTCTATCTAAGAGTCTTTTAAATGTCCCCACAACCTCTGCCGGCAGTGCGTTCCACATACCCACCACTAAAAACTTACGCCCAACATCCCCCTTGTATCTTCCTCCAATCACCTTAAAACTATGTCCCCTCTTGTTAGCCATTGTCACCCTGCGAAAAAGCCTGACTGTCCACTCGATCTATGCCTCTTATCATCTTGTGCACCTCTACCAAGTCACCTTTCGTCCTCCTCCTCTCCAAAGAGGAAAGCCCTAGCTCATTCAACCTATCCTCATGAGACGTGCTCTCCAATCCAGGCAATGTCCTGGTAAATCTCCTCTGTACCCTCTCTAAAGCTTCCACATCCTTCCTATAATGAGGCAACCAGAACTGAACACAATACTCCAAGTGTAGTCTAACCAGAATTCTATAGAGCTGCAACATTACCTCGCGTCTCTTGAACTCAATACACAGACTAATGAAGGCCAACACACCACACGCCTTCTTAACAACCCTATCGACCTGCGTGGCAACTTTGAGGGATCTATGGACATGGACCCCAAGATCCCTCTATTCCTCCACAATGCTAATAGTCCTACCATTAACCTCGTATTCTGCCTTCGAATTCGATCTCCCGAAGTGTATCTCTTCACACTTATCTGGGTTGAGCTCCATCTGCCACTTCTCAGCCCAGGTCTGCATCCTATCAATATCCTGTTATAATCTACAGCAACCTTCTACACTATCCACAACACCACCGACCTTTGATTTATCAGCAAACTTACTAACCCACCCTTCCACATCCAAGTCATTTATAAAAATCAAAGAGCAGCCAGCATAATCAAAGACCCCACCCACCCGGGACATGCTCTCTTCTCTCCTCCTCCATCGGGTAGAAGATATGGGTGCCTGAGGGCACATACCACCAGACTTAAGGACAGCTTCTACACCACTGTGATAAGACTATCGAACGGTTCCTTTATACAATGAGATGGACTATGACCTCGCAATCTACCTTCTTGTGACCTTGCACCTTATTGCACTGCACTTTCTCTGTAGCTGTGACACTTTACTCTGTACTGTTACTGTTTTTACCTGGACTACGTCAATGCACTTTGTACTCACTCACTGTAACTGCACTGTGTAATGAATTGACCTGTACGATCGGTTTATAAGACAAGCTTTTCATTGTACCTCGGTACAAGTGACAATAATAAACCAATACCAATACCAATACCAGGGGTCCCAGAACAGATCGCTGCGGAACACTACTGGTCACAGACCTCCAGGCAGAATATGCTCCATCTACCACCACCCTCTGTCTTCTATGGGCAAGCCAATTCTGAATCCACACAGCCAAGTTTCCCTGGATCCCATGCCTCCTGACTTTCTAAATAACCTTTCCGTGAGGAACCTTATCAAATGCCTTACTAAAATCCATGTACACCACATCCACTGCTCTACCTTCATCAATGTGCTTTGTCACATCCTCGAAGAATTCAGTCAGGCTCGTGAGACACGGCCTGCCCCTCATAAAGCTGTGCTGACTGTCCCTAATTAGCCCATGCTTCTCCAAATGCCCATAAATCCTGTCTAAGAATCTTCTCCAGTAATTTTCCCACCACTGAAATAAGACTCACTGGTCTGTAATTCCCAGGGTTATCCCTACTCCCTTTCTTAAACAAAGGAACAGTGGCCTTGAGCAAATTTTTACTCTTGCTGCCTCACAACTCCAGTCATTCAGATTAAACATAGACCTCCCGTGTTGTCTTTGAGGAATTTGTGCATTCTCCTGGTGACTTTATGGGTTTCCCCCAGGTGCTCTGGTTTCCACCCACATCCCAAAGAGGTGCTGGTTGGTAGACTAATTAGTTACTGTAAATTATACCTACTCTGTGGGGAGTTGATTGACATGTGAGAGAGAATAGGTTTCAGGGAAGTAAAGGGGGGAATGGGATTGATAGGATTGCCCTTACAGCTGGACTGAATAGCCTTCTATGTTATAACAAAATTTAAGGAGAAGTCATAGTAATGAAGATTTGCCTGTCTTAAACCTGTTCAAGGCAACTGCTCTCTCTCTTAACCTAAAACTCTCAGGGGTGATATGTGAAGGGAGTCATGAGGAACTTGATCTTCGCACCCATTGATTCCTATTCCTGCTTCCAATGGATGTTTGGAGACATATGTCGATAGGTTGTTCCATTGACGTTGGAAGGCTGGCAACAGGTGGACTAAACAGGTTGTTGTATGGGGCTAAGTCAGGTGCACCATGCACATACTCATTTCAGTCACTATCTGCAGATGGATTACTGAGAGAGTGATATTCACAAGGAGGGGAGTTCGAGCAGAGAGTTTCAGATACATTGCATTTGTGGAATTGAATCAGTCTTGTACGTTTGCAAGTTTATAAAAGAATGGCTGCTCATAAAAGCATGTTAATGCTGGGTACCTTGAGTTGTCCAAGTTTTACCTGAGCAAATTAGAAGGGAAAAGTAATTGATCTGAATGCCATGTACAGTGGAATTCATCAATGTTTTCACTTTGGCCTCTTTATAGTCATGGTTTGTAGTTTAGCAAGAAGCTCAGCAACACCTTGCCAGCAGCTGTTCTATGAGCAGCTTGGTTGCATACTTGTAGTAATATAACTGATCTCATAAAGAGCATGATAAGTAAGGTTCCCCAGGCCACCGTTTTGAGAATATCTCAATAAATAATGAGGTATTACACATGATGACAATCTTAGAATATTTTGTTAATTTAAATCATTGTGTAGACCCTTCCTTTTCAGCTCTCAATAGCACTACTTATCATTTAATCAAGTATTAGAGTGTATTTCTGCAATTTTCTAATGTTTGCAATGGCTGCAGCATGAAGAAACACACTTTAAGAAAGATTTCATTTACATGCTAAGGTTTTAAAATAAATTTGGATTCCAGGAAAGGTAATGATAATGTAAAAATTGGGATGCAAAATAATAATGCAGTTTGTACACACTGGACTATAAAATTGAGGCTGTGTTTGAAAACAAATTAAACAAGTTTACATTAGTCATCTACAGTAGCACATTATAAGTTTGAGAGAGTGAACATCCCAATGTATTATATGTTACTTGTACAGTATAGTGCAAAGTTGCAAAGTACTAATGGCTTCATCATCTGTGGATACTTTCCAAATATTGCAAAGCATATTTTTTGTAAGTCTAGATTTAATTTACCGTAATTAATAATTGAATAATAGTTTTGTCTGCTACTAGTTTCTTTTGTAACTAACCAAATCACTTGAAACTATGTCATTTCCAATTTAAATAATTGCATGTTTACTTTCTCTTTCAGTTTATTGCCTTTGCCTCTTTATTGTTCATCCTCGTCTCTATCACCACCTTCTGCCTTGAGACACATGAGGCATTTAACGAAATTGTTAACAAAACAGAACGTGTAAAAAATGGGAATTCATCTAAATTAATCCAACACCTTGAGATTGAAACAGACCCGGCACTAACATACGTTGAAGGAGTATGTGTAGTATGGTTTACTATTGAATTTTTAGTCCGAGTCACGTTCTGCCCTGACAAACTTGAATTCGTCAAAAATCTTCTAAATATAATTGACTTTGTGGCAATTTTACCCTTTTACTTGGAGGTGGGACTCCGTGGACTCTCGTCAAAGGCTGCAAAAGATGTACTGGGCTTCCTCAGGGTGGTAAGGTTTGTCAGAATTCTGCGAATCTTCAAGCTGACCCGTCACTTTGTGGGACTTAGAGTGCTTGGACACACTCTCCGTGCTAGCACAAATGAATTTCTACTCTTAATCATTTTCTTGGCTCTGGGTGTGTTGATATTTGCTACTATGATTTACTATGCTGAGCGAATAGGAGCGAACCCAAATGATCCAACAGCCAGTGACCATACCAAGTTCAAAAATATCCCTATTGGATTCTGGTGGGCAGTCGTCACTATGACAACACTTGGATACGGAGACATGTACCCTCAGACGTGGTCAGGAATGTTGGTAGGAGCACTCTGTGCTCTTGCAGGTGTCCTCACCATAGCGATGCCTGTACCTGTTATTGTCAATAATTTTGGAATGTACTATTCACTGGCCATGGCAAAACAAAAACTTCCGAGAAAGAGAAAGAAGCACATCACCCAAGCTCCTCAAGCAGGGTCTCCAACATACTGCAAAACAGATCTGACTACACCTTGCAACAGCACTCAGAGTGACGCATGTCCTTTTGGGAAGGATAAGTTGGAGTGCAACAGAACAGGTAAGGCAATGAATGGAAAATACATAACCTGGTAAGCTCTGGACTTCGACTAGTTTGCGCACTGCACCTGAACATTGACTTCAGTGTACATCTGGCCATTTAAAAAGTTATATTTTCTAACTTTTTAACTTCAGTCATGAGCAAGTTAAGATATGTGAGTCTGTATAATGGGATTGCATAATTTTAAAATAAGCTAGCTTGTTCATTTGAGCCCAATAGAAACTTCCTAATAGAAATGCTCAAGTGATGAGCACACATATTAATCCAGCTATTTCTATTAAACAAACATTATAGACTTTATGATGTTGACCATATGTCACTTTTGTGTAACACCCCTTTCACCAGATGCTCATATCCTCAATAAAAGGAAAGATTAGAAGAAATTAACACAAGGTGATAGGAGAGAGGCTTCAACCACCATCTGCCTCTGACACACTTGAGAAATAGAGGTCGAGCAAGCTGGATAGCCTCCAGACAGGTACCTTGGGTGTCACCTTGATACCCAATTGATGCATTTTGTACCGTTTTTTTTACATTAAGAGGTTACTTCAATATCCATTGAATGGTTTTAGTTCTCAGCACAAATGGGCACGAAGCACCCTCTGCTTATTTGCACCTGGCATTGAGAGGTCCATTTACTGGAATCTGGCTCCATCAATAAAACCTTTTGTGAAGCCAGGCAACATCTGCCTTTCCTATTTCACCTCTACAGCTCACGGACAGCTTTGGCCATCCTGAACAACCATTCCAACGTCTTCTTGGGTATTTCAGGCAGAAAGTGGAGATTACCTGTGTTTTACCATTTAAAGATTTCCTTGTCATTAAACAAAAGTTCAGTTTCACTAATTTTCCATAGCAACCCTTTCTCCAAGCTGCAAAGTGTTTACTGGAACATATATCAATGCTTGCATATGCCATGCTCTGGTTTAACCAAAACCTTCACCCACTCTACAAAAACAAATTAATCTAGCAAACAGGAAAGTATCATGAGGGCTTGTTAAAACACCAGATACTTACACACGCAATGTTGGCAATTAAAACTGCTTCTGCCAAGCCTCAGTGGTATATTAATAGCATCTAAATCAGTTTGGTGACCTTTCTGTAGCTTCAGTGGTGATAGTGCAGCCACCACTGAGGGATCGCATTGTATCTGCCTGTTGTTGGTATTAATGGGCAAACTGGAAGCCAAAGAGGCCCAATATAAAAGAAGAGTGTATTTATTATAAGTGGCCTGCACTCTTCCCCATTCTGGAGTCTGAAAAACCTTATGGACATTTACTGCTTGAAAACAATGACCCAAAATTTGTGTAGCTTTGTTGTTCAAAATGGCAACAGCTGGATCTAGTCAGCAGTGTATGAAACACAGGTGGTGGGCAGTTGGGTGTAAAATTCATCTTGGGCTATAAATTGTTAGCATGCAATAAAAAAATATTGCAAATGGGCACTTTTCCACCATTTTGTATCCTGTAAAGATGAATTTCCATGAAAATCTTAGAGTAGATTTTCTCCTTAAGCATTAATGATTGCAGAACAACGAAGGATATCTGCTAGGAAGATTGCACATGCATTTTGAACTTGTCTGACATTCCACCTGTTCGAGTAAATGACCATATCTGAGACCTCAATGCTTTTTGTCCTGGCATTTCTTTATCTGAACACGAGGAAGAAAATTAGCCTCCGGTTCCAAGAAAAATAAAGGGCAAGTGATCATGAACCCATGAGAATTTTGAGTGAATGTAACACTGTTTCTTTTTCTTCAAAAGAGTCATGGTTACATTAGATTGAAAGTCCAGTCCACAACTAAATACAACTTACAGACAACAAGTGCAAGACTGGAATAATTCCACAGCACAGATTTCTCAAGAACTTTAGTTAATGTATAATATTACCTCATTATATTTACTTGAAAGTCTTAACAACAAAATGTCACTATTTTATGGTTTAACTGGTTACTTCTGCATCTAATCTTTATTTATTTAAATTTGTCAGTTTTTAATGTGTCATTTTAAAATGTACCTTCTAGGGAATTCTATATAAACTAGATATTAAGATTAGCGTTGAATGGATCATTATTTGCTATAAAGAATCCTAAATGTTAGTACAAATGAAACAAGCTTCAGGAATTTGCTTTCCAATTGATAAATTTTGCTGTTTTCTTATGGACAGTGTTGTTCTTTTGCTCATGATGTATTTGCATATTTGAAAAAGAATGGTCTATATAATAGTAATCATTAGCAGCATTTGCAACAATAGTGCATGGTGTTATTTTTGTTTTGTTGACTTCATTGAGTTTTGCTGTTTGTGGATGTGCATCTTTGTGTGATAATTGTAGGCCGTGATGGAATCCTTCTTCCCAGAGTGTCTGGTTTCTTTGCCTAATGTGTGTGGCATTTTCATTGTCATACCCCATTAGTGTATTAGTGTGCTTATTGATAAGAAATAAATATTTCAAAAGGCAACAACATATCCACGCTTGCATGAATCTGTTATGAATTCAGATTGTAGACTGTTGATTTGAACTAGTGGTGCATGTTCAGAAACAATAAATAGAATGGTGATGTGAACAGTGTTGTCAGGTGAAGACAGTGCAGGAAGTGACCAGCCACTATCACCTGAAGACAGGCTTCCAATCAGACGGTCTAGCACCAGGGACAAAAACAGAAGAGGGGGAACGTGTTTCTTGCTGACAACGGGTGATTATGCGTGTACAACAGATGGAGGGATCAGGAAAGGTACGCAATTCTCCTTAGAAAGCTAAAAAAAATGTTCTGAAAGTTATTGCATAAGCTAATTTAGAAAAAAGTGCATTTTTCATATCATACTTCTCTGTGCAGTCACTTTTCTTGTAATGCATTAGCTAATGAACATCCAAGTATACATTTTTGAGTCTGTGTTTGTGTATGTTTTAAATTGAGATCGCTCTTACATGTATAAGCCCATCAATGCTTCAGTTAGGACAGTCATATCTGAAGAGTTCACCATTAATATTTAACTTGTAATTTATGTTGTTACTTGTTTTTTTTGAAATAGCACAGAATATCCTTAGCCAATCAAGTTTTGCATATCTTATTGACCTTTACCGCAGCTCACTTTTTAAATAAAAGATGTAAACTGTAAATTTGAGGGCTTTATACAAAGACAGCAGTCTGCAAGTTATTACATTAAGTTGGTATCTGTTTCAGTACAACTGCTATGTTTGCCCAGTGGACAGAATTAACTATGTTATGCTAAAAATTAATAAAAGTAGTCAGTGCCCTTGTAACAGAAACTCCATTGCAATCTGTGTAGAACCCCAGTTAATGTGTTTGTCCCAATTTTTTCTCTGCACTATTTTAGCACATTCATTGATGCATTTGGCACAGAAAGGACTACAAATCCCAAATCACTGTTAAAGTAATAGATTTTAACCAAGCCACCTTGTAGTAAAGAAAATCATGTTTGATTGCATTGAATTTTGTAATGTTGTTTTCATGGCTGTTAACTGATGCAAACTGATATCTGTGCATTTTTTTTGTAAAAGGATATGAAAAGTCCAGAAGCCTAAACAACATAGCTGGCTTGGCTGGTAATGCTCTAAGACTGTCTCCAGTAGCTTCACCCTACAGTTCACCTTGTCCCCTGAGACGTTCTCGATCTCCCATCCCATCTATACTGTAAACAAGCTTAGAATAATTTATTCAAGTTACATTCTACTGCATTACAATATAATTGAAACAACAGCTTTAAGTGTAGCCCTACCAGTAATATTTAAAACCTGCATGATATAACTGTAAATATAAAAAAAATTGCATTAATTGAAGTTTCTGACCTTTGCATTTAATCTTTGCAAAGTAATGCGTCTTGCTTAGATGTTAATTTTATTGCATTACCATTGCAAACTAAGGGCATTTAGAAGATCTGCTTAGCCACTATGTTCAATGATAAGTGTTTTTCAGGGAGATACTGAATACAAATATGTGCTTCCAAATGATATCACTCCATTGGAACTTCATTTCTGTGACTTTGATCCATTTCGAAGATGTCTTGACTTCTGTCTGAGTTCACACAATGTGACTTGGGTTAAATCATTTGCATGGAACATTCTGTCTCATCGTCTGCAAGCAATGTGCACTTTCTGGGACGTGGATGGCTCTGGATATTTGTGTGTATTGCACCATTTGCTGAACAAAGCATTGGCCAACTGTTCTGCATGTTGGAATTTATTACTGTTCTATAGAGAAGATGAGTAATGAAGTGTGTAGAACTGAGTGTTTCCGATTGTTTACATGCAGATAACTGCAAAGATGTTGTCTTTACTGGTTACACGCAAGCAGAGACAAGCGCACATTCTTAATG
This sequence comes from Pristis pectinata, assembly GCF_009764475.1. Lineage (NCBI taxonomy): Eukaryota > Metazoa > Chordata > Chondrichthyes > Rhinopristiformes > Pristidae > Pristis > Pristis pectinata. The sequence continues at coordinate 34,816,086 of NC_067419.1, forward strand.
GCTTCAGGAAGGCACAAACATGAAAAGAGGTAACATATCCATCATCTGGGGTAACATTTTCAATCCAACAAGAAATGCCTAGCTGGTTTAACTGAAACCATAATGGACCTCCATATTCATGTCTTAATTATTAACATATATATGTACCTGTTAACTAGATGAGTTATTATATGTGTATATAGTTCTATTCCTATAAGCATGATCTGCATGATATATCTTGTAAAATATGTATCAATGGAAATATACATTTCTGATATTTAGAGATGTACATTGTTCAGTTTTGTTAACATTATCAGCAAAGATATTTATTTTAAAGATTTCAGCAATGGATTTATTACTATATTGGTGCTGCTGTTACTGACTGCAGTGTTATACTGGTATCAAGGATTTCAGTCTTTTTGAAATGGTAAAGGGATTTTAGCCATAATGATTTTCTGGATGAATGCTGCATATAAAGTGGTGTTAAGCATAGCTTATCTCAGAAGTGACATTGGTAAGATTTCAAGAGTTAAAATATCATTTTACAAATGTAAGTGTCTGGAATCAGTTGTCCATGAAGTGAATATGTGGTAAAGTGGATGAGCTAATTATAAATATTGTGTATACATGGTCTGGGGTGCTTCAGCTGATTACTGAGGCAGGATCTAGTTATGCTGAAATCAGACATTACTGAAACTGTATATAAAACATGTATATCATTGATGAGAACAATGTTTTTTTTTCTGTATTAACCCTGTTCCCTGCAATAAGTCTACACTATAGTGCTATAGACATATAAAAGCACGCAATTACAGGAAACACAGCTGGAATTAAATTTAAAAAATCATCTGGCATTTAATCATATCCATTTTGAATTATTTTCTGCTATTTTTGTGAAGTCGTTAATATAAAATATTTTTGTGCAATTTTGTTACAACCTATTGTTATTGTTCAATATTTTATGTTTGTGAACATATGAACATATTAAACATTTATTTTTTAATTTACTGTATGTTTTTGTGGTCTGTGATGTACATAATATGGGTACAGTCAGCAAATCTTTGAACTATGTGTATGAAGTTCATGGTTGTATTGACGATGACCTGATGGATGACATTATGTTATTTCTCGTTCACTTTTAATCACATAAAGTGACTTTTTTTTTAATAAGAAGGACAAAAAGAGTTTTATACTTTCTAGCATCTGATGGCATTTGCCAAAGGAAGACCAAGTTTGCAAATAGTGCTCTTCTATTTGTTAACAAGACCATAAGAATTTAAACAGAATGTGAATATCAGAGGCTTATTAGGTACGATATTTATGTCACAAGAATTCTAAGTGGGATATGCATGAAACACTGCAAGAGTATTATCAGATTAGGAGAAAAAAGTACAAGTTTTCTTTAATTTACAAAATTTTCATAAATGGAAATAATAGTTAGTCTTTCTGTTTCCTTTGGTTTTGTCGCACTTTAAGCTAAAGTGACACAGAGGATGTCGTATCTCACAGCAAATTAATTGACTCTATCAATTTTGCCATTGGTGTGACTGGAGAAATAGTTTCAATTGGTTAGTCTAGGGCAGCTCGTTCATTGGTGGCAGTGTAGTTGCTGAAGGATTGTTTTCCCAGTGCTTTGATTTTCTCTACCGTGATTGAATGAAAGATGGGCATCAGGATTTATACAGTCAGGATGTACTATTATCTTCAAATGTGGAGCAAAAATAAGTATATTGTAATGTGGGGGATATATAACAGGCTGAACAATGTAGTGCATGATCTATGTACAACCTTGTTACATTTTTATAATACAGATCCAGCTGCTTTAGAGAAGGTGCAAGTTTTAGTCACTGATATTAATACAGAAAGGTCTGTGTTGGGAGATGCAACAATCTGGTTTGACTAGGATCATTGCTTCTTTTGATTGTGCTCACCTCATGTTGAGTAGCAGGATATTGGCCAAGCTATGTTTTGTTGCCCCACAGTGAAGCTTTTTAGTGTCCCTTTTAATATTTAGAAAATAGAAAACAGGAGTGGCATCATTTGACATTTTCCTCAGAAAGACATTTAAAGTAAACCACTTCCCCATAAAAATAAAAATAAATTATGAAATGCCCACTTTATGGATACTTTGTATGCATCATTTACACTGCAGAAGCTAGCACATTTAACTATTCACACAGGAAAGCAAGAGCAAAATATTGCAGATGCTGAAATCTGAAGTAAAATACTGGAAGTACTTAGCAGATCAGGTAGTATCTGTGGTGAAGGAAATTGAGTTAATGTTCCAGATTTACAATGTTTCATCAAAACTTGTCTCACTCTCTCTCTTGATGCTGTCAGACCTGCTGAGTATTTCCTTTATTTTCTAAATTTTATGCAGGAAATTATGAGCTATTTCCTTTCAAAGATTAGAAACATATTGTGATTGCCTCAGTTGTCTTGAGGTAGTGTTTTTTATAAAATTGATTCCTCCACAAAATGTTGAAACCTCATAAACCTTATAGTGGTTACCATTCATTTCAGATTTTCTGCCCTGGGAAATATTTCTCTGATGAACAGGAAGAAAAACAACAAGTTTGAGGTTATGAACTGCCACTGAAAAAATGATTTTCTCCAAAAAGTGCTAGAAAAGGTCATTTTGACTTTGACAATAGTGTAAGTCAATGAGAGAGAAAATCAGGAGGAAAGTATAAAGGACAGACAATATTAATTATGTCAATGTTAATACAAAACAATTAAAGAATTATCCACAGAAAAATTCTTACAAATCAAACTTAACAGCAGAGAAATTATTTCTGTTACCTTATCTCCTTCATAGATTAGAGAACCAATATTAATGCTGTTGGGTTCAAACTAACTAACAGTAAATGACAACCTGGCCTTCAAACAAGTTGAGCTTCTGAGGGCTCTGTCCACTGTTGACATTTATATTGTGATTGGCTTTTGTTTATTTTGCAGTCCCTCATTGATCTTGGATCTTAAATGATCAGATTTTTCTTAAACTGTATATAGTTACTCAAGCAATGGAACATAGTACTGCAAGAATGCAAGTAAAGACTTTTTACTTTATTGTAAAGTCACCTCTACTGATGTCAATTGTCCCTCTTGTCACTTTCCAAACTCACCAATTCTGTTTCTGAGTTCCCTTGGCCTTCCTCCTCTCCAAAAGTTAGATGCAACAGAAGGATGCTGACCAAAATTCTGTCATAAGTAGATAGCAAGTAATCCCAGTCTCCCATCCCACCCCCTTCTAAAAGTTAAAGCAAGGCAAATAGTTCAGGAAATTAGCCAAAGATCCAATCCTACTGTGCCAATAAAATTTGCTAAAATTAGTTAGAGTCATAAAACCATTCAACACAGAAACAAAAGCTTCAACCCACTAAATCCACATCAACTATCAAGCACTAATTTACACTAATCCCATTTTATTCTTTCCACATTCCCATCAGCTCCCCTAGAATCTACCATTACAGTACCTAGATTCTGGCATCAATTTACGATGTCGGATTGATCTACCCATCTGCACATCATTGACATGTGGAAAAGGGCGAACCTGGAGGAAACACATGAAGTCATTGGGTGAATGCACAAACACCACATAGATGGCACCCAAGGTGAGGATTGAACCTGGGTCCTGGAATTCTCAGGCAGCAGATCTACTTGCTGCACCACTGTGCTGCCCAAATCCAGATTAATACCCATTCTGTACCCAGCCTAAAAACCAATAACTCTGCTTGTTCATGAAATTCATAAAGCCAGATAGTGGAAGTTTGAAATAAAAAAACAGAAAATGCTAAAAAACACTCAACAGGTCAGGCAGCGTTCATGGAAAGAGAAACAAATAACGTTTCTACCATGAACGTTACTACGTCTGGGACACTTCATCAGTTCTGAACCGACACTGTCTGACCTGCCGAGTTTTGCCAGCATTTTCTGTTTTTATTTCAACATTTCTTGTTAAGTTAATACCAAGGGATAAAAGTATATCCTTGATACTTGCTCTAAATATGCATATTTACTAGCAGGTCCACATTTTTGTAGTATGTTTCCAAAATTAAGCTCCAAGTCAATGCAGCCAAATTTGAGAAATGAAATGAGTTCAGTCATTACAATATGTATGAAGACAAATAAGATAGATTTCTATCCTGAAGAAATTACTAAATTGCTCTTTCCATTGTTTTCCTTGAGTGTTGTCCATGAATCAGTGTTGTCCATGAATAAAAAAAATTGTGATATTTGGACAGGTAAGGAGAAGTTTGGTCAAAGGGATAGATTTAAAGGAGCATCTTAAAGGGGAAAAGCTGGAAGACTTGTATGGCACGGCACACCAAAGTGAAATAACTGGGGATGAGCCAGTGTTTACATATTTTGCATTAATTACTGTTACATGTCCTGTTTAAACAATGATCATAAGATGTGTTTCTATGTTGGAATTTTGCAAGCAAGTCATTTGATGCTGGTTTGATTTTGTAAATGGTTAACAGTAAATACACACAGATAGTAAAACATATGTACACATATGAATTTAAATATATTTTTTGACATCTACCACACATCAATGACAACATTTTACATAGAAAATGACTATACCTACTTTTCCTCCTTTAAGCCACTCCTTAAGATCTAGCTCAGTACAGTAGTAATGTAGCTTGGTGTCAATTTTCATTTGGTACGTTAAACATACTATGTAATTGGAAGAGAGTGTAAATATATTGAAGTGATAAAGGACTAGGACGAGAAATCAGAACAACAGTTTAGTGTTTGATTGATATGGAGGTCTTTGAGGGAGTGTAATGTAGTAGAATTAGTTTGTGATTTATCCACGGCTGTGGGGAGAATATGGAGCAATGTTAATGATTTGCATTTATAAGGACAGAAGAAATAGAAACAGGAGTTGTCCACATACCTTCTTGAGTTTGCTCCACCATTAAGTAAACTCATGACTGATCTGATCTTGGGCCTAAACTGTGTTCTTTCCTGCTTGTTCCCCAAAACCATTGATTTCTCCTTTAGTCCATAAATCCATCTCAATCTTGAAAATGTTCAATAATTCATACGGGACAGAGAAGAGTGGCTCAGTGGGATTGGTTTTACATTGATATAGGGATATAGGAAGCCCAATAGGATAAATTTAGGGATAAATTGGCATAAGGGAGACTCAACCAATGGGATAAAGTTAGGAATGATACAGGGGCACAGGGAAGATTCAGTCATTAGATTTAATTTGGGATTGATGCAGGAGTAGAGTAGGGATTTGGTCAATGGAAGCATAGCGGAAATTCAGACAATGGGATTAGTTTGGGATTAGTATGGTGCTATAGTGGAAATTCAGATGATGGGAAGAGTTTGGAATTGATCAGTGGCATGTGAAAGGATTTAATTGCCATTCCATTTTGAGAAGCATTTTAAACAGACCCAGATTGTAAATAGGCGTGTGCCTTAGTGTAGGTAAATGATTACCGGGAGGGGGAGGGCTTGTGGCCCCACATGTCCTCTCTGCCTACTTTGCATGCACACCTGGGATCGGTACATTGCTTTTGGGAGAGAATGGAGAATGGACCAATGCCTTTAGCTTGGGATTGTTTAGGACGAGCAGAAAATGGAAGGAGGAGAGACCATGATAGGAATAAATTGAGCTTGATACAAGGCTCTGGGTGATGGGAGCAGTAGGTGGGTGCATTGCAGGAATAGACTGAAGATAACACAGGTCTTTGAGAAGAAAGTCAGCCAGTAGATCTAAGTTTGGCTTGACCATCAGTAAATTGACACAGACATAATGGACCAATGGGCTCTTTCTATTGCTTGGAATGAATCACAGTAGATTAATATTTTCTTTCTGATCATATGCATGTTAACACTGTTATGCCGTGTTTGTCTTTCCATTTTCTGTCTCTGCTCGGAAGGAAGAGAGAAGCAACTGATTTACTACAAAAACAATGTTAGTTTTGGTTTCCATTGTGATAAGATGCGCTTTGTGTCCATAGCATATAAGATTGTGGTCACTTGGTCTGGTTTCTATCTTCCCATAATAAATGGAGTAATGTATTAATTTTCAAGATGATTTGGAGTAACATGCCTGTACTGTCCATTTCCTTGTGGTGGCAATATCTATCTATGATATTTGTTTTAATAATAATATAAATGTATCAGTTATCTAGTAAGTCAGTGCAACATTTAATTAACTACAGCACCCATTTTCCAGTGGTTCATTTATTTATGCTGTATATATTTTTAGACTCCCCTTAAAACAAAATCTTCCTCGGCCTGTTTGTCCTCTTCAACTTTTGTTTGAAAGTTATAACAAAGATTTACATTTAAAATAATTTAAATCTGTACTTAATCAAAACAGTCACCCCTTGCTGAATAGATTATCAATGAATCTTAGAAAGTGAAATTGGAACAGACACTGATATACTCAGACTTCCTTCTACACCCAATATTGCTATAAAATCTTAGAGGTTTGAATTGATAGTTGAAAACATTAGATTCCATTATGTTGCTTGTGGGATTTAGCAACAGCAGCTCAGCTCCCCTCTGACTCCCTAGGTTCTGGATTCAAGTTCCATTCTACAATTGAGCGTAATAACTTAGGCTGATGCTCCAGTTGTGTGCTTAGTGGTGAACTTCTGGAGTGCTGTCTTTCCAATGTGATGTTTATCTGATGCTCCATTTGTTTTCTCAAGTTGATGTTAAAAAAATCCCCTGGCACTACTTGAAGAGCTGAGGAGTTATCCCTGGAGTACTGGCCCATACTTATTTCTCATTCAGTTTTTCTAAAACGACAAAGATTATCCTGTAATTCCTATTTGTGGGAACTGCAATATGCTAATTGACTGCCATGTTTCTCACTCACAACAGTGACTACACTTCAAGAGCACTTTATTGGCTGCAAAATGCTTTGTGACATCCTGAAAAGAATGTGAAAGACAGTATATAAATGCAAATATTTTATTTCTACACAGGTCTGTGGTTTTGTTAAAATAACATACAAGATAGTACTAGGAATCTATTAATCCATTAATTAAAGTAGTACACAGAGGGAGGTATGCCCTTTGCTGTTTGTCAGAAGACTTAAGGTGATATACTACTCTGCCATTCAGGAAAGTCTATAAAATTGTTAGTTCTTTTATTGATGAAACTAACAGTGAGAAGCATTAGTTCTGATTTAAAAAAAGGACAGTATCTTTTATACAATAGAAAGCTAAGGTAGAGGTGCTACATTAAGCTTAATGAACCATTTTCATTCCCAGTTTCCTTTATTGTACGTTATGGTTATTAAACATGAAAACATTCTATTCTCTCCTAAAGATTATATTCTGGGTTTATTTCATCGTTTTGTATTTAAATAATAGAAATGTTTGAGCCAATTAACACAAGATCTAGTTCTGGCACTGATTCACAATGGAGCTTATCGCATTCGAGTTTCATATTTGGGTGATTAGCATGTAGGTAGTGGGTGGCCAAGAGGTAGGAGCAGGAATATACTGTAGAGTCATCCACTGGAGCCAAAGGACAATTAAAGCAAAGATAAAGGATATCCCGAGTTTAAGAAGTCACAGAACCAACTGCTGTAAGGAATCAGTCTCTTTCCTCTTTGATGAGGTCCATTGCCAGATATCAGACATCTGCCTCTTGTCAATGTATAGTGTGTTTGAAGGCAATGGAGATAAAAGTATTGAATCCCCGTGACTGCTTTGGAGGAAAAAACATGAAAACAGACTCGCTGAACAAAATACTGTGTTTTGCATGCTGTAATATTCTGTTTTCTCAAGGGTATAGTGCATGACTGATGGGGCTCCTATTGGAAACAGACATTTCAACATTTTAATGATGGGACGTGATGTCAGTTGGACATCTTAGTATAGAGCAGCCTTTATGCTGGGAATTTCCATTCCATTAATTATCCCAGTTTACATTGGGCATCTAAGCCTTCTAAGCAGCCATATAAGGAAAAGTTCTAAAGTTTCCAAGTGATAAAGGACATGTTTGAAAGTATGCTTTGCAGTTTCTATGTGAGTGTTTTTTGATTCATTGAGTTGATGAAAGAGATATAACATTGTGGGTTCTGACACAGTAAGAGCAGGGAAAGTTAAGTAGGGACTTAATGGAAGAGTTCAAGATTATACAGGGGTTTGAAGGTGAAAGTAAAACAAAATTATTTCCAGGAACAGGAGTGTCTGTAGCCAGAAAAGATGATTTAAAGTAATTGGTAAAATATTTAAAGGCTACTTAAAGAAAATAACACAGGGAACTATTGTGATCTGGAAAACAGTGACTGAAAGGTTAATTCAATTAAATTCAATAACTTTTAAGAAAAGAATTGGATAAGTACGAGGAAAAAAGAGATGGGCAAAAGCAGGAGGATAGAATTAATTCAGTGATGCTACCAAAGAACCAGTACAGGCACAATGCACCTCCAGGCCTCCAATGCTCTATTGTTCTATGATTCTATACTTTGATGGTTCCAGCAAATAGTGACAATAGGTTTCCCTATGGAATCTGCTATATTTATGTTTCCTGCAGGGAGAAGAGGAGTGGAGACGTGCAGAGCAGGTAAGATTGCACCAGAAGAGAACAGCATCTAAACGCCGTCGTTCTCCAAGTCACACACACAGCTGGTGGTGGATTTACCGGGATTAATCCGAAGTACAGTGTCAGAATTGGTTAAGGTTGCCAGTGGAAGCTGTGACACAGTGGTGCCCATGCTGGAAGAAGCCTGCTACCGACCCATGCCAGGGGACTGGCACACCACTGACAGGCAATGTTAATAGTGCACTTATTTTGTTTTGGTTCTGCCTCCGAGCAAAATAGATCATCTGCAGTGTAGCTAATGTGATGTCCAGTGATCTATGAACAAACAGTTGATGCATCATGCATTTATCATCTGTTTTTCTGCTGATGAGTAATACAAATAGATCATGTTTACACAGTGTTATCTCACTCCTGTGTTTCCAATATAATTCTGTGCTTGATGTAAATCAAAAGGTTCCTGCTCCTCTTTTAAGAATATTTTTGTTCATCATCATTGGTGACTTCTGTTACAGACTGGACTACCTCCCACACAATTTGCACCCTCTGAGATGTGCTTAAATGTGCTGCTAATTGTAAAGTTGTGAGAGGCATGAAATGTACAATAAGGTGCTGTCCTTGCATGGACAGTGAGCAGTTCATGGAACCAGCTATATCAGGCTTAAAATGTTGGGAAATGACGAAAGCTGTCTCCAAGAAACATCTTCCAACACAGCTCATTGTACCATACCATACCGTAGTCATTGCATGTATTGTGTGTTCACCTCTGTGGGATTGTAAGAAAGGGGAGGCAAAGTATAATAACTATGTCGTAAGAACTTGCATTTATAAAGTGCCTTTAATATTGGTAGGATATCCCAAATAGCTTCACTAATGAACTACTTTTGAAACGCAGACACTGCTATTACGTTGACAGATGTGGCAGCCAACTAGTTCATTGCAAGGATCCACATTCCGAGCAATGGGAATTGTTTTATATTTACTTGTCACGTGGCTGTTGTTGGCAAAGGCACATACAATGCCCATCAACGCATCACCTGGGAACATGGTGGTGGGTGGATCTTTTATTAGAGAAGTCCAAGTGATATTATTAGGCATTAGTTTCTAGGATTTGACCCAGCACTAATGTAAATATTCTTGGGTTTTCATGGCTGTTCTTGAAAATAAAGTTGCAAGCAAGAAAAAGAGAATTTCACAGAAAGGCTTCTTGTGTGTGCCAGGGCTTTGAATTGTTTGGCTCTGTGGGTAGCCATGATGAGCAATAATACAATGTAAAATATGTGCCTTAGGATGGCCCTGCTGTAAATGTCCAACTGTTTCCCAACAACACTTAGTGCTGTGCATGTTTACTCTAAGCTGAACAAAGCAACCATGTGGATTTACTTTGTTAGCTGTAGGCACTACTTCCTCTGTTGTTTCCGTGCTATTCTGTGCTCAAGTAACAAAGAACAGAGGTGCCTCCTCCTACGAATCATAGTGGTTTCTCTCCATAGAGGAGAGGGCTCTGGTGTGGTAAATAAATCAAATTGTCTCAGACGCCGGCAACTCTAACCAGCTGTCATCGTTTCAGTATATAAAATTGTTAATAAAATGAATGTGGAATCAGAATATGCACTAGTAATGATCCCCTACAAGCCACACTTTAATCCTGTTAATCAAATAGTTCCCTGACCTAATCTGTTGAATTCCTAATACCAGGCCTAAAGCTGGGAGTTAATGTAAGAGTGACCCTGGTTTCTCCAGCTTATCCAATTGGTCCTTCGGGATTCAGCTCCACACATGGGGTTAAAAATCAACCTGATATTTCTATGCATGTGATCTTGGACCATGATTACTGTCTATAGATTCCTAGTCAATGTTAAATGATGTTGATGTTCTGCCATTTCATCCTGAACTGGAGCAGAACCACTGCAAACTGAAAGGTTCTACCACCTTGAAGGAGAGTTGCATCTGGTCCTGATAAAATGAGAACACAACATCTCAGGATCTGTATCCCACTTTGTCTCTCAGTAATCACTTGTCCTGAACTAGTTAACAATTGTTTCTACCAGGCTATTGCATTTGCCTTCCTGAGGCCCTGCCAGTTTCCTCCTTCAATTCCATCACCACCTTCTCAATGCCTGAAAATCCCATCTGCCACAGTTGCAATGTTCAGCAAATTTTGTTTGGTTCTGATTATTCACAATACTTGGAGAGAGAGTAATTTTACAATGCTAGATTTTTTTTGTGTGTTTCTCAATTATTTCAAGCCCGAAAAATTAGAGAAATTTGAATCTCTTGGCTTGTCTTTTTGCACAAATATTGGGTGATACTGTGGTGGAATCTGCAAATATTCAGCATGATAAGCCTTTGGGCATTTTTCCAACCAAGTGGCCCTTTTGCCCACCTAAGTCACACAACAGAAATATGGGTGATGTTGCATGCACTGTTACATTATGCGCTGCCAATGGACAAGCCTTTTGAGGCAAAGTTCCAAATGCTCCTTGGAGCTCCAATTTAAGATGGGGCTAGAGTCTCGACAGGTCATAGTCTTGTGGCCCAGATCCTCAGAATGGCAGCGAGCTGGCAGTTATATCACAGTGTCAGCCAGGACACAGCTCCTGGTCACAAAGTTGTGTGTTCAAGTTGACATCAGAGACTTAAGCAGATAAATCCAGGCTGACTCACAGAATCATACATCAGGGAAACAGGCCCTTTGACCCAACTGGTCCATGCTGACCAAGATTCCTGTCTAAGCTGGTCCCATTTGCCCGTGTTTAACCCATATCCCTCTCAACCTGACTGTCCTGGTACAATGAGAAAATGCTACACTGCAGATAAGAAAGAAGAAATAGAAGCAGAAGTAGGTCATTTGGCCCATCGTGCCTGCTGCTACATCATTAAATAAAATGATGGGTGATCTTTTTCTTCAGCACCACTTCCATGCACTAACCCCATATCTCTTGATTCCCTGACAGCCAATGAGATGTTAAAGCAAGGCTGTGTTTGCTTTCTCAGGTGCTAAAAGAATCCCATGATGTTATTTTGGAAGAAGATCAACAGTAACCTCCACTGCCCTACTCATTCTATCCCTCAGCCATCATCTGAAACCAGATTATTTGTCACATAGCTGTTTCTGGATCTTGCTGTGTGCAATTGGCAACCATATTCCCTACTTGGCAACTCAAACATACCTCACTGGCTATAAAGCTAATTGGGATGCCATATGGCAAAAGGCTGCTATATAAATGCAATCTTTCTAAATATATTTGGAACCTTGAATGTTGTGAAACCTCCCAGGGTGCTTCATGCTGGGAAAACAGAGCAACATGACTCTGGTGCTTCAATCAAAGAGTTGAGCTTCTACAGCACAAATATGCAGTTCTCCATTATATCCTTGTCATTCTATGATTAGTTGATCTGGGCTTCCAATCCTAGCTACAAGTAGACTTACTCTGTAATTCATTGGGACTAGTACAGGAGGTTTTAGACATAGGATTTTGTTTTCAGTCTTTCCATTAACCTAATATTGCCAGTGCCTATCATGTACAGGATCACCAAGAAGACCCAGAGCATGGGAACTCTTAACAAGGCAACCCTCACTCTCACCCCAAGCCTTTAACACTACTGGCCTAGATTATACAGTGGAATTTCATAGCCAGAGGTTTTTTCTTATTTTCTCAGTATACTCACTGCTGTAAACAAAAGGTCCTTGTAAAGTTAGTCTATGAATAGGCCTTTCGTTTGAATTGGCTTACTGAGTCAAAGCCAAAGTCGAGTTTATTGTGATATGCACAAGTATAAGTACGCACAGGTGCAATCAAAAGCTTACTTGCAGCTGCATCAAAGGCACATAGTATTAGAAACACAACATGCACAAGAAAAACACAAATTAAACATAAATTATACAAGAAAGAACACAATTAGAACAAAATAAAGCAAAGTCCATTGTGGTGCAGAGTGGTAAAAGTGATCATAGTGTTGCTATACTGAGATAGTGATTAAGGTTGTGCAAGTTGGTTTAAGAACCAAATGTTGAAGGGAAATAGCTGTTCTTGAACTTGGTGGTGTGGGACTTCAGGCTTCTGTACCTCCTGCCCGATGGTAGCTGTGAGAAGATGGCATGGCCTGGATGGTGAGGATCTTTGATGATAGATGTTGCTTTCTTGAGGCAGCACATCATGTAGATACTTTCGATGGTGGGGAGGGATGTACCGAAGATGTATTGGGCTGAGTCCACTAGTCTCTGCAGTTTATTAGGTTCCTGCACATTTGAATTGCTATACTAGACCATGATGCAACCAGTCAGGACATCCACTGAAGTTTGTTGGAGAATTCAGTGATATGCTGAACCTCCTTAACCTTCTAAGAAAGTAAAGACGCTGGCATACCTTCCTTGTGATTGAGCTGACAAAAACCCATGTGAAAATGCCCTCCAGCACTGATTCTGCCAGGATTTGTGGGTTCAGCAAATTCTCCTGGCCCATACATAGAGAAAATCAGTGGCTTAACCACCACGAAAAGCTGAGACACAAGAGACTGCAGATGCTGAAATCTGGAAGAAAAGACTTTCAGGTCAAGAGGTCCAGACGAAGGGTCTCAACCCAAAATATCGACTGTCCATTTCCCTCCACAGATGCTGCCTGATCTGCTGAGTTCCTCCAGCAGCTGTTTTTTTTTTGCACCTTGAAAAGTTGCTCAAGCCATTCTGATGCATTTGATTGTCCAATTGACCACCTCCTGTAAAGAAACTGATTTCTCTGGGCATCCTCCGTGAGCCACCTTTTACATCTGCACAAGTGTAGCGACCTCCATGTCTGCTGTGATGGGCTAGTGGAAATCCTTGGCATGAAGAGCACTTATATCTGCTGCTGTCCTTGTAACATTTCCTTTGAAAGACTTGGGCAGTGATTTCACCCTCTATTGCCCAACAGGAAATAATGGGGAGCAATACACAAAAGGTGCCAGAGGAACTCAGCAGGCCAGGTAGCATCCATGGAGGGAAATAAACAGTCGAAGTTTCAGGCCAAAACCCTTCATCAGGACTGGAAAGGAAGAGGGCAGAAGATACAGTTTAACTAGAGTGCTGCCATTTTCTGGAGGATTTCAGCAGATTGTCGCTGCCTTTACAGCAGAGATTCTTAAGAGCTTCTGCCTCCCACATTACCCCCAAAAACTTGCTATATAAATGCATGTTTTCAAGTCGTCAAGTTTATTGTCATGTGCACAAGTACAGTGAGGTACAGATACAATGAGAAACTTGCTTTCAGCCGCATCACAGGCACGTAGGTACAGCCAACACACAGAATATGTTATACATAAATTACACATAAAATTGTACTATACAGTGAAAAAAAGAGTGCAAAAGCAAAACCTTGATGCCAAAAAAGACACAATTGAAGACCAGTCCATGGTAGTGCAAGAGGTGGTCCATAGTGTCCCTTGGCTGAGTTAGAGTTAGAGTTAGAGTTCAAGAACGTGATTGTCGTCGGAAAATAGCTGTTCCTAAACCTGGTGGTTTGGGACTTCAGGCTTCCGTACCTGGCGATAGCAGCGAGAAGAGGACATGGCCTGTATGGTAGGCATCCTTGATGATAGTTGTCACCTTCATGAGGTTGTTCCTCCTGTAGATACTGTCAATGGTGGGGAGGGCAGTGCCGCATGGAACATTGGAAGTTGTGAATCCTGCCAAGGGTATTTTACACTGGGAAATCAGAGCAACATGACTGTGGTGTCTCCATCTAACAGATGAGCTTCTACACCACAAATATACAGTTCTCCAGTTTATCATCATTCAGTAATTTGGATGAGAATGCTGCACTGCAGACTAGAAGGAGTTATCATTCTTGCCCTTAAAAGGAACAAGTCAATTATTAGAGAAAGTTCTCTTTGAATAAGGTAATGGACCAAATTGTATCTATTTCTGGACTACAGTGATATCTTCTTTATGGGTCAGCTTGTCTGAGGCTTCTGCATGTGTGCATTGGATCATGAAAATCAGAGGCTTGCTGGTATCTCAGATCTTCCACTCCATCACTGGAGTCACTCCTGAGTCCAGGGGTGGATTGTTAACCAGGCAAGCATGGCAGTGTAGTGATTAGCATAACTCTATTACAGTGCCAGCAACCCAGCTTCAATTCCAGCTGCTGTCTGTAAGGAGTTTGTACATTCTCCCCGTGTCTGTGTGTGTTTCCTCCAGGTGCTCTGGTTTCCTCCCACATTCCAAAGACGTACTGGTTAGGAAGTTGTGGGCATGCCATGTTGGCGCCGGAAGCGTGGTGACACTTGCGGGCTGCCCCCAGAACACTCAACACAAAAGATGCATTTCACTGTGTGTTTCAATGTACGTGTATCTAATAAAGATATCTTAGCCCTTATATAGTGCAGGTAACATGACCTTCACAAAAAGACAATTATAGGAATAATTTGTTTACTTTTCTTCATTTACTCTATATTAATGTTAACTAATTCCAAGTATTTTATTATGTTTTAACTATTTTAGACTATATGAACTGTTTTAAATGTCTGTGACATTTCAAAAACCTTTTACAGCTACAAACTCTATAGGGCTATCGGAGCAGCCTGGAGGCAAGGCATCACTCTTGGCCTGCTCTGCTTCACACAAGGACACACAAGTTAAGAGCAGAAGTAGGTCACTTGACCCCTGAAGCCTACATCACCATTGAATAAGATTGTGGGTCTTCTAAATGTAACCTCCTCTACATTGCTATCTACCCATGGTAACCTTTCAACCCCCTGGTAACCAAGATTCCATCCATCCTTGCCTTAAAAATATTCCAAGAATCTGTTTCCACCACTCTTTGGGGAAGAGAGTTCCAAAGACACATGACCTTCAGAGAAAGAAAAAATGCCTCAGCTCTGTCTGAAATGGGCAACAGTAACCTCCAGTTCAGGATTCTACCACAACATGAAACATCCTCTCCACATCCACCCTGTCAGGATCTTCCTCAGACAACTCGGTCGACTCTCTGTATCTAGATCATGTTAATGTGGGAAGTAAGTTCAGACACCAGGCTAGATCCAGCAGGATCCAGCCCAAAAATCTGTCAGCCCTTCAGTGGCTCATTGGATTCATTTGGCTATAATTCTTTTCTTTATAATGTCTTACTTCTACCATCATTGACTGATTGACTTCTTGTGACTGTGAGGTTTTGCCTCTGTATTACCTTGCTGGCATTAACTGCATCTGTGTATGTTGTGCTCCATCATTGTTGGTGAATCTGTTCTTTTTAAGTACTGATGCTCATAAATTATCAAATGCGGTGAGACAGAAGGCCTACTCTATTCCAATGCTTACAGGTTTGATCATGCATTGGACAATTCCCTTGCCCAAGTCTGCAATTACACCATGCATAGGCCATTTTTGTCTTCATCCATGCTTAGAACATGATGCTATGCAACATCTTCCTATTTTGTAATTGGCTCACATCTCCCTATCTTTTTGTATCAGTCCAAAGTGATAGACCATAGAGTGGGTTTGTTTTCCTTGGAGCAGCAGAAGCTGATTGGGGTGTGCAAAATTATGAGAGGCATGGATAGTGTAGATAGTAAGAAACATGGCAGTGGTGTCTAAAGCCAGAGGGTATAGGTTTATGGTGAGATAAGGTAAGATAAGAAAAGCAGATAAGATATCTTTATTAGTCACATGTACATTGAAACACACAGTGAAATGCATCTTTTGCGTAGAGTGTTCTGGGGGCAGCCCCCAAGTGTCGCCACACTTCCAGCGCTAACATAGCATGCCCACAACTTCCTAACCAGTACGTCTTTGAAATGTGGGAGGAAACCGGAGCACCTGGAGGAAACACATGCAGACACGGGGAGAACATACAAACTCCTTACAGACAGTGGCCAGAATTGAACCCGGGTCGCTGGCACTGTAATAGCGTTACGCTAACCGCTACACTACCGTGCCTGCCCACAGAAGTGAGAGGTTTAGAGGGAATCTGAGGAAAAATGTTTTCACCCAAAGGCCAGTTGCAATCTGGAATGCATTACCTGAGAGGGTAGTGTAAGTAGATACTCTCACAACATTTAAGAAGTTTTTGGATAAGGCCATGAAATGTCAAGGCATGGTAGCCTATGAACCAAGTTCTGTAAATAATATTTTACCTTTCATCACCAGTGCAGAAGTTTTCCAAAGGTCTTCTAATCCTTTCCTGTTTTCAAAGAAAGAGAGCTGACCTTTTCTCCTTCATTCTCCATGTTGCCTTATTCGAACACTGACAATGTTTGCTAAAATTTAACACTTACAATGACATGTTGAATACATTCTTCACTCAAACTTTTCTTGAAGGACTCCTTTAACTTTCTGGGTGTATTTCATAAAAGTATACTGAGGCTTATCTAGGTTAACAACCATAGCTTCACTACCCCATTTCTGTTTTGTGAGCTCAAAAAGACTTTAATCTCTTGTGAAGATTTTTAGCTCTTTCCTTTCTGTAGAGGAGGGAACTATCTTGATACTTTTGATATTACTTCTAGGCTCAACTGTCAGAAGCTTGCTGGCTGAAATCACAACTTTCATCTTTTCCTTCATAAGTTCAACTGATCCAAAACTCCACTGTTCATATCCTGCTACACGCTAAATTTTAAGATTCTGTCTGGCAGATTGGGTGGTACAGAAGTTAGCATCAAAATAATAGGCACACGGGTGGTTTTGCTTTCTGTTAGTATCTTCTCATGTTTGGCAAGATGTTAATGAATGTACTTAAATAGGGTCCTATTGCACAAATGGAAATCTGGGGCTATTATTATGATCTAAAATAAAAACAGAAAATGAGAGAAGCACTCAAAGGGAAACAGAGTTAATGTTTCAGGTTGAAGATGAAAGGTCTTTGAACTGAAACTTTAATTCTGTTTCTCTTTCCACGGACGCTGCCTGACCCGCTGAGTGTTTCCAGCATTTTCAGTTTTTATTTTAGATTCGAAGCATCTGCAGTTTCTTGATTTTTATTTACCTTTATTCTGGCATACTGGGCAGAACATCTGCTATCGATACATGGTTCAGTAGAAGCAGTAAGTCAGGACATTGAGGTAATCAGAACTAGGCTTTAAAAGAAGCATTTCTGTGAGCCAGGAAGAGCAGAAGTGGTCTCACAAAAAATTCTGCACTGTTGCAATATTCATGTCTCCTTATGACGTGGAAGGTGGCCGTCCAGCCCATCACTGTTGTTCCCCACTTATTTCCATATAACCTATTCTACTACGCATACCTATTTACATGCCTACTTGTTCTCCTGGCATGCATTCACACTAGGAATAATTTACAGTATCTAATTAAGCTTGCTACCAGCATATCTTTGGGATGTGCAGGGACAGCAAACCTCCCAGGGAACACCCATAGAGTCACAGGGAGAAAATGCAGACTCCACACAGACAGCACCAGAGGTCAGAATTGAACCTGGGTCATTGGAGCTGTGAGAGAGCTGCACCATCTGTACCACCACTGTGCCACCCAACTTCCTCCATCCTGCTCCATGGGTGCAAACATTTCTCCTTTGCACTTCCCCTGGTGGTAGCAGTGGATGGTGCACCCAATGTTGCACAGAGTTGAATTTTGGTCAGCTATATTCATGATGATCTATCTATCAAATTGGTCTTTCTCTCTGGAACTCTTTCCATGGCTATCTTCATTTCTCTTTCCACTTTTAATAAAACATCATAACCAATTGTTTTCACTATGGTTTCTATCCTATTTTCTATTTGCTGTCTTTGTTGTTTGATTTACACTCCCAATCACTATCTGTAAATTACTTTGGAACATTTTTATGAGTTAATGGTGCTGTAAAATGTAAGATGTTACTCTTTTACTGCAAATTCAATACTTTCAAGATGGATTTTTCTTTTAGGAAACATAATTCCAGGACTGGTTGCCAACATCTGTCAATACTTGAGGTCTAACTTACATCCTAGAAAGTCCACGGTTATCATTCACAATCTATTTTGTTGTTTTGGTGAGATGTTCCATGTTCTCATCTCTCACTGAATATATAATGTGTAAGTTTATCAGTTTGTGAAGGAAAAATGTGTGTTACTTATCCTTCCTTTAAACTTAGTTTTTTTTCCTGCGTGCCCACTTCTTCTTTTAACCCAGATTAGATTAAAATGAAAGTCAACTGGGAGGATACTGTATATATTTTCTCACTGTCAGCCACCTTCACTTTAGTTTCACTGACCAACTGATGGCACATGCATAGATTACATCTGTCTGAGATAATCAATCTACTTACAACACAGTAAATGGTAGGGCCCCAGGAAGTGTTGTAGAACACAGAGATCTGGAGATGCAGGTAAATTATTCCTTGAAGGTTGCGACGCAAGTGGTGAGGAAGGTGTTTGGCATGCTTGCCTTCATCGGTCAGGATGTTGAGCGCAGGAGCTGGGAGGACATGTTACAGCTGGACATTGGTAAGACCACAACTGGAGTACTGCATGCAGTTCTGGTCAGCCTGCTGTTGGAAGGCAGTCATTAAATTGGAGAGGGTGTAGAAAAGATTTACGAGGATGTGACAAGACTAGAGGGCTTTGGTTATCAGGAGAGTCTCTATAAGCCAGGATTTTTTCCCCTGGGGCATAGGAAGCAGAGGGGTGACCTTATAGAGGTTTATAAAATCATGAGGGGCATGAATAAGGAGAATAGCCAAATTCTTTTCCCCAGGTAAAGTAGTCGAAAACTAAAGGGTATGGGTTTAAAGTGAGAGGGGAAAGCGTTAAAAGGGACCTGAAGGGCAACTTCATCACACAGAGGGTGGTGAGTAAATGGAACAAGCTGCCAGAGGAAGCTGTAGAATTGCATTTTTTGAAAGTCATTTGGATAGAAAAGGTTTAATGAGATATGGGCCAAATGCAGGCAAATGGGACTAGCTCAGTTAGGCAATTTGATCAGCATCGACGTCTTGGACTGAAGAGCCTGTTTCTGTGCTGTATAACTCTGTGACTCTAAGTTTCAAATTGGCCAAGTATTGATATAGTCTGATTAACATTTGGTGTGAAGAATGAGTCATTACACTTCATTTAGTGAAGTATTTTGTATGTTATATTGTCATTCAGTATTGTCTCAGATCAGGAAGTCAAATTATTATTTTACAGAATGTAAGGTCCCCTCTCCTCTGAGACCATAATTTCTGAATTCAACCTAAATCCATCCAGGTGGGGTAAAGATCATAAAACAATTTAAAACAATGTTCATTCAATCGTGTGTTGTAGTTACAAACACCATATAAATACTAATCTGTTATTCCATTTAACAGTTTTTAACTTTAAAAATTATTCAGATATCTGCTTCTAATTGACTGTAGGTAACTTTGAATGCAACTTGTCCTTGCAATTATTCAGAGAAGTCTGCTCCCACATGTACAGGTGATCAGTCCTATCCCTTCCAGATTGCTTTGTTCAAACGTTTTTCTTTATAATGCAAAAATTATCCCCATGACCATTTAGTTAATACAGACCTCCTTGCTCCTTTGATTGTACTATCTTAATTTTGTCTGTTTACTGTAAGTGTGAAAAAATCCTTCTCACTCCCACCCCTTTGAATTAGTCCATTGTCCTCTTAATGTCATCCAATTTGATAGTTTGACTATCATCACATCAAAGTGTTTTGATGTGAAAGTTCTGGGTTTATCAGTGTTTCGTAAACAATGATTTGGGCATTGCCATTTCCAAACGCTTTGCAAACTGTTTCCAGACTTGGTAGAGCTGAGGTTGTTACGACTTTGTGGGTCTGTAAGTCTTGCAAACAGTCAGAGCACAGGAGTTCGGAGAAGCCAGACGAACAGTTAGATTTAAACAAACACGTCATAGTGTGGCCTGATTTCCTTGGGTTAGTGTGAAGTCCATCCTGTCTTTGTGTGAATAGTTCCTCCAGCACTTCCTTCAGTTGGCAGCCAACTGCAGAAGTTTATCTAAGACCCGTTGTTTCCTTCTGACACACTGGAGTAAGGAGTTTGGTCAATATTTATGAGTGAAGGCCACAAGACAGCCCTTACAGTACAACTGCCTGATTACTTTAAAGTAGGTGTATTTTGAGTTGAATGCATTCAAGCTGCAGTTCTGTCTGCAGAGTATGCAAATAGCATAATAATTTAACATGCTCAAAAAAGTGTGGTGTAATGTCACGAAAAAGCCGTCTGTGAAAACTATATTTCACAGCTGTTACTTCATGAGCTAATTAAGGCAGCTCATTGTATAATGAAGAATTGATTGATATTTATTAAAAATGGAAAGCAATCAATTAGAATAAAGTGACAAGTAATTTTATAAAAAATGTTGACTTTAGCACAGTGAAAATTACATAACAGTATCCATACAAAATGAGCTCTATGAAATAATTGCTTGTGATTATAGATGCTTAAAGGATCAAATTTGGAGAAAGGAAGCAAGGGCTTCCATTATTTAGAGCCTTTCATGTGACCTAATTATGGACCAGATTGCTTTCTATCCATTAGACCTCATTTTATGCATGGAGTCTGTTGTAGAAAATGTATGTGAATGAATAGGCTATTGGATATACCACCAGCCCAACACTCCAATATTTCCTTCCATAATTTCAATAGAAAGGCAAATCAGTTAGGCTGTAAGTCAGTTCATTTTGCAAGACAGTGGCAAGATCACTAAATTGTTTTAAATGGATGGTCAACATAAGCCAGTCAAAGCCTCCTTTGGTAATATATTAGATGTGGTAAAGAATGCAATACCTCAATTCCCTGCACTGTCCTTTTCCATTTAAAAATTCTCCAATGAATTATCATAATTAACTTTATGATTCTTTTAAGAGAGTTTATTTGAAGGTCTTTTTCAACCAGACACAGATACAGGCCCTTTGGCCCGACAAGTCCATGCTGACCACGGTGTCCACCCAGGTGGTCCCAATTTCCTGCATTCGGCCCAAGTCCTGCCCCTCCATGTAGCTGTCCAAGTGCTTTTTAAATGATATTGCCTCAACCAAGTGGTACCCACCTCAACCACTTCCTCTGGCAGTTCATTCCATAAACTCAACACCCTCTTGCATGAAAAAGTTGCCCCTCAGCTTCCTTTTAAATCTTTCCCTCTCACCCTAAACCTATGCTCCCTAGTTTTGGACTCCCTTACCCTGGAAAAAAGACTGATACTATCCGCCATATCTATGCCTCTCATAATTGTATACACTTCTACAAGGTCGCCAAGAGCAAGAGTCAACTTAACAACCATATCCTAGGTGCCTTCATCAAAGTTATTCACGTATATTGTAAAATTTGAGGCCTCAGTGCCAATCCCTTTGGCATATAACTTGTCATCTCCTGCCTACCAGAAAAAATCGAGTTTATTGTCATATGCACAAGTACATGTATGCACAGGTGTGATGAAAAACTTACTTGCAGCAGCATCACAATATCACAAGCATCAAATACACAACAGTCACAAGAAAAACTTAACATAAATTATACATGAGAGAACACAATTAGAACAATAAATAACAAAGTCCACTGTAGTGCAAAGTGGTCATAGTGTTGCTACACTGAGGTAGTGATTAGGGTTGTGCAGGTTGATTCAAGAATCGAATGGTTGAAGGGAAGTCATGGTTCCAGAAACGAGGTGTGGGACTTCAGGCTTCTGTACCTCCTGCCCGATAGTAGCCACGAGAAGATGGCATGGCCCAGATGATGGGGATCTTTGATGATAAATGTTGCCTTCTTGAGGCAGCCCCTCATATGGATACTTCCGTTGGTAGGGAGGGATGTATTGGGCTGAGTCCACTATTCACTGCAGCTTAAAAAAAGACCCATTTATGTCGACTGTCTGTTTCCTGTTAGCCAATCTTCCTTCCACATCAATATGTTATCTCCTGTGCCATGAGCTTTTACTTTCTGGAATAACCTTTGATGAAAGAAATCAGCAGCTAACAACTGGTTCTTTGCCAGTTGATTTCCTCAGGCTGTTGGTTTATTTCTGCAGACACAAGAGACTGCAGTTGCCGGAATCCAGAGCAACAAACAACCTGGAGGAACTCAGCGGGAAAAGCAGCATCGTGGGGAAAAAATATTAGAACATAGAACAGTACAGCAGAGGAACAGGCCTTTTGGCCCACAATGTTGTGCTGAACCAATTACATTAGTAATAAAATGCCCAACTAAACTAATCCCTTTTGCCTACAGAATGTCCGTATCCTACCACTTCCCTCACATACATGTGCCTATCTAAGAGCTTATTGAATGACCCTATCATATTTGCCTCCCCCACCACCCCAGTCAGCATATTCCAGGCACCCACCACTCTCTGTGAAAAAAACTTGCCCCACACATCTCCTTTGAATTTACCTCCTATCACCTTAAATGCATGCCCTCTGGCATTAGATATTTCAACCCTTGGGAAGAGATACCGGCTGTCTACTCCATCTATGCCTCTCATAATCTTATAAACCTCTGTCAGATCTTCAGCCTCCACCGCTCCAGAGAGAATAATTTAAATTTGTCCAATCTGTCCTCATAGCACATGCCCTCTAATCCAGGCAGCATCTTGGTAAACCTCTTCTGCACCCTCTCCAAAGCCTCGAAAGTTGACATTTCGGGTCAAGACCCTGCATCAGGACTGCTACCAGGAGCTGCATCCTGATCGAGGCCCAACTTGGCAATAATTTATTTTCCCTGCTCAACCTGCTGAGTTTGTTGCTTTAATTCTGCAAGCATTTTCTACTGATATAAATGTCTACAGGCTCCAGCCTAGCAGGTGCTGAAGAACTATCGGTTGCTTTCAAAACTTCAACACAAGCAGTTGCTCTGGGCATAGTGGATTCCCTTCGAAACAAAGCAATATTGGAAGAATGAGAGGAGTGCATACAGATCAAAGCACACTGATCGCTGATGGAAATGGGAGCAGGTGAATGGGGAGAAAAGCTTTTTGCAGAAAGTCATTACCATCCAGACTGTTCAGGGAACAGTTCTTTGGCCTGACTCCTAGTGATAAACAGTGTGTGAGGCACTTTCTCTTCAATAAGCACATCGCCACTGAAATCTAATACCTGCTGCAGGCACAACTGCAACCTCAGATCTGGGAAAAGGCTGCATTACCAAGGTGATTCCACATTCATGCATCTGCTGAAGGTTTGGATCTGGAGATGTTTGTAATACTCATGTAATGATCACTATGATTCCTTATTCCAAGAGAGCTAACACAATTTTATTTTTTCCTTGGCAGAATCATACAGAAGAAAGCGTGCAGCACTGGGAGGTTTGCAGCTGAACACATGGTGCAGTCTGCCTTTGACTGCATGCTGTAGGAGCCATATGTTAATCCTGCATTTGCCTGAATGAAATTGAAAGGGATTCCACTTCCTCAACAGTAATGCAAACATAGGCATCAACTCGTGCAGAAGCCACCATTCCAGATTGCTGGTGAGATCACTGTACCAGCTGCATAAGAAACACCATGGTAAACCAAGGAGTAATAAGAGCAATTTGCCAATGAAATGGTGAAAAATTCCAGGTCAGAACTCTGTCTGTGTTAGCAGAATGCATGACAGAAGACAGAGAGGAGGAAATGAAATGGATTGGGTAACCTTTGCAGGAGTTCTCCATGTGTTCTGTTCGCAGAAAAGTCATCCATGTGATACCACTACCTGGAATCACAACTCCCATTTACCAACATCCCACATCTTTACGGACAATCATCTCCTCTTGGCCACTAATCAAAAACAAAATCTATCAGAAATAAACATTCCAAAACAAAATCATCAATAAAATCATGGCATTGTCCACACCACAGTTAACCAATCACCCCGTGTGTCCCCTTAGAGTTTGTCCTCCATTTGCATTTGCTCAATTTACTTCTCCTATGCAATGTTCTTTCAATGGGTGCAGCATAGCTGGTGGAAGGCTGCTGCCTTTCATGGGAGGACATTCCACATGATCTTGAAGCATGGCCTCACAACTCCGGGGATAGAAAGCTGCAGATTGCACCATCTTGGCTGTGGGCAGCAGGAGTCTGAGTTGGTGTGCTGGGGCTGTCTGAAGAGCAGGGATGTGGTGCAGGACAGGAGTGGAAAGCACAAGGTCTATACCTGCATCATCCGCAGCCTATGCCAAAGGAGAGTGGAGTTGATGGGGAGGTTGATGTGAAATGGAGGACAAGAGATGAGGAAATCACCTTGTTCGATGGGTTCAATCCTCAGTCTTAACCCAGCACAGATTGCTCTGTGCCCCCTGGTCTCCAAGGTTGTTCCATCTTTTTCTGAGGAGAGGAACACATAAAAGTGACTTGTGTGTAACAAACTATCTACTGGAGGAACTCAGTGGGTCGAGCGGCAGCTGCAGGAGGAAAGGAATTGTCGCCATTTTGGGTCAAAACCCTGCATATGGTCTTTCCACACAAAACGTCGACAATTCCTTTCCTCTCGTAGAGGCGGCTCAACCCACTGAGTTCCTCCAGCAGATTGTATTTTGCTCCAGATTCCAGCGTCTGCAGTCCCTTGTGTGTCTCTTGTGTGTAAAGTGTCTGGTTCATGCAGCTGGCATGACTGAATAGCGAGCAGAAGTGAAATGTGGGTGTGAGGGGTTCAGTTGTGATGGTGCAGAATGAATGTCAGGTGTGAACCTTGATTTATAGAAATTGTTGGTAGATGAGTGATGCAGATGAGCTGTTATGTGAACATGTGAGACTACTGGTGGAGGTGGTTGGAAATAGCATTTGAAAATTTATTTTTGAGCTTGACTGTGTGAGAAGCGATTGGATTTTGTCAGCTCAGTATAAAGGAACTCATCGCTGCATCCCAGGGCTATCTGTTCCTATCTGAAGGAGCTCTACACATCCAACCCCCACTCCCCCCCAACTACACACAGATACAGATGCTGGAATCTGGAGCAACAAACAATCTGCTCGAGGAACTCAGCAGGTGGAGAGGCCTCAAATTTCTGTTACTTCACTGCCTCCAGTGCACCAACAAAAAATGTTGAAGCTCGCTCTCTCCAGTGCCTGACAATGTTTCCAGTGTCAGATTCACTTATAAAACCCTTTTCAGCACTTACTCCACTTTCCCTTTGCAAATGCACATTGACTAAGTAACACGGTCTCATTGTGGCCGACGTTGGCCTCCCATGCTGTCTGCCTGTTTCTGATGCATTTGGCTAATGATCAGCATGACCAGAAACAAAAAACAAGACACACAGCAGGTCAGAGAACATCTGAGAAGAGAGAAGCAGGGTTTAACCAGAGAGTCTAACCACTTAGCCTTGACATTCAATATGCATTACCACTGCTGAGTACCCCAGCACTGATATTCTGGGGGTCACCATTGACCAGAAACTCAGCTGTACCAGCCACATAATTACAGTCCCTACGTTCAGAGACTGGGTATCCTCTGGTGAGTGACTCACCTCTTGATACCTCAAGGCCTTTTCAACATTTTCAAAACACATGCCAGGATTATGATGGAATACTCTCTACGTTCTTGGATGAGCCCTGCACTAACAGCACCGAAGAGGCTCAACAGTATCCAGGACAAGGCAACTTGCTTCATTTGAACCCCCTCAACCTCCATTGAACATTCATTCCCTCTGCTACTGGTGCACAGTGGCTGCAGTACCATCAATAAAATGCACTGCCTTTACTCTGACAGCATCCCCAAACCTATGACCACTACTACCAAGAATGACAAGGGGAGCATTTCTTGGAGCATCACCACCTGCAGGTTCCCCTCCAATTGTACACCTTCCTGACTTGGAACTACATCACCAGTCCATCAACATTAGGTACAAGTCCTGAACCGCCATCCCCAATAGAACAGTGTGAGTATCTTCACCAGAAAGGCTGCAGTGGTTCAAAGTGATGGCCCACCATCACATTCTCATAGGAAACTAGGGATAGGCCTTGCCAACTCTGTCCAGAAAATGAATTTAAACAAAAGTTAATGTTGTGGCAACTGCCATTTTACACTTTTCCTTTTTCAGAGATACTATTTGACCTAATGTGTCATTCCAGCACTGTAGATTTCTGCAGTTGTTTTGCTTTTTGATCAGTATGGTCAGGGCTAGCAAGTTGCTGCAATTATGTAAAGTGAACATCACCAGTGAAAGGCAGCGTAAAGTCAGTCTGCACTACAATCAAGAGGTATAGGTTATTCATACATCTGTGCCCATTTATGGGGTTGCATTAATTCATTCCCTCAGGACCCGCTACATCAATGGAAGTGTTAGTTTAATAATTATAATTTCAGAAAATAATATAAATACATTAATTTTGGAGAATGTCGAAGAGCTTTTTACCAAAACTTTAGCAATTGAAAATAGTTATTTTACCTACCAGTTTGGTAATGAATAATTTGATATGAGTTTATAAAATGATCCCTATGTTTTGAAAATCAAGCCTTATAAGAGGATAAAATTGTGTCCTTCATCAAATGTGCTAAACCTGTTGAAGTAAATGGAACCAAATTTTGGAAGTGGAGTCACACAGTGCTCTACAATATTGTGTGATTAGTGCTTGCAACCAAGGACACATTTCTGCCCCCCTAACTTTTCCCAGCATGTTCTGAACAGGTTTAATATTCCCCTAACTGTATCATTTAGACATGCTGGATTTTCTGTGTTCTTTGATCCTGTAGTGATTAAAGACCATTTTATGCTTGTGTGTGGAACAATAGGCTAGCTGGTGTGGACAATTATAAAAGATTCAATTTAAATTAATAATTCATGGAGGTTATTTTTGTGCCTTCAACTTAAAACATAAAGCAAGAACAGAACTCTGAATGTATTCACTTGCCTCCAGTCCTGGCTGTTCACACCAAAAGCAATAAAATTATTTTGACAAGGCCCTGCTTTTTAACTTGGAAAATGCCGTAAATAAAACTGAATGGATGTTACCAAAATGGTACAGATTTATAAAACCAAATGAATATTTATAACTTCCTTTATTTCAGCACCACAGCTGTTCTTTTCTATGTAGATTTTTGCTGCACAAATATTTATATAAAATGCATTTCAGTATGTAGAACTTATCAATCACGGCCTCTCAGTTTGGCAAATTTAAGGGAAGCATCATTTTCCAAATATAGGTTCAATGCACAATTTTTGTACTATGAATATTTATCAGTTAAACACATGGAAGAAGATACAATATTGTGTTGCTGATAATGAGGATCGATTGTACTTTGCTTTAGGCGGAGGTAAGCAAGAAAAAGATCAGAATAATATACATATAGCATTTTTTGGAATATTATTACAAAGCAACATGATATAGAAATGTCTGAAATATAAGAAAGTTCAGCTAAATCATAGAAACTTTATGACACAAATAGAGGCCATTTGGCCAATCATGTCTCTGCTGTTGTAAGAACTCCCCAGCATAAGCCCATCTTCCAGCATTCTAGAGTTCAGAACTTTACAGTTCTTGGCTCTTCAAGTACATAATTAACACAATTCGCAATATCTGAGAAGTAAGATGATGATAGTCTGAGAAATATGAAGCTGTTAAAGAACATAAAAATGTACAGAACATATAAGCCAGCATAGAGTAGCTGGGCTGGATGGCTTAGCTCATATGATGCATTCTTTGTAACATAAGTCCAGGTATTAATAATCTGCATGAATGTATGCTTCTAGCAAAGTTTAAAGTGTTAAAAGTACATTGTCATAGTTATTGTGGGTGCTTCTGTTTCCATGGCAGCAGCGGAGATAATTGAGAGATGAGTCAGTGGAATACACGGTTGTCCCATTAGGTCACACTAATAATGAGAAAGGGCTGCACCATAAATTCTCTATTGTTGAAAAGTGAGGAAAAGAACAGAGGAAAGAATCAAATAGCATTAGCTCAGAGTGAAAATAATGGGAAATGAAACTGGAGAAATTAAGAGTGGAATAAACGAAGTCTTTGCTTTGAAAAAGTGGTCATTGGAAAAATTAGCAAAATCTTGAGAAAGAATTGGTCTGCTTATTATTGGTCAGAATTTTCTGAAATATTTTTGAATCTATAACAGCCTCATAGATGTGATGTTTCATCTGTGAAATACAGACACAATTCTTGAGCCTTCATTTCAAGTAAAACTGGGCATGCACTTCAGGAGGCAGTCAAGTTACCTTAGAAGTTAGAACTGAAGAAGACAAAAGTGCTGTGGGCTTCCTGAAAGTTGAGTAGGCTGCATTCAAGCTTATACCAACTTCCACAAATGAACCAAGGGCTCTCGGAGACATAAGGGACTTCTGATTGCTTGCTGCACCCATTGAGTGCAAGATTTCGACCCAACACATTGACAATTCCTTAACTCCCCACAAATGCTGCTCAACCCATTGAATTCACCCAGCAGACTGTTTGTTGTAACCAAGAGCTCTTGAACCTCAAAGGTCATTAATCCTTGAATGTCCAAAAAAAAATGTAATCTCAAAAGAAATCCTTTTGGCCATTTGTGCACAAGTCTAGCAGCATTCATTTATCCAATGTCAGTCCACTCTACCTATCATATTTCAGGTGCTGCACAGACAGATGTTTGACTCTCAGGGGACATGGGCTCTTCCCTCTTCCCCGACCTTCTCACTTCAGTCTGCCCCTGTGATTGTGGTGGACTGTGCATTAAACTTTGACTGTAGGGATGAAGTCCCAGGAGGAGATGTGCAGAGATCTCCTCCCAACCCATGTTAAAACAATGCAGGGCTTAACCCAAGCTACCCAAACTTCACAGCCCCAGTCATCAACCTCATTTCTCCTCCACCCAAATCAGTGATTTCCAAGGCCCCTTCCACTTGCTGACTTGCAAGAGGGTCATATTGAAATCACTCGGCAATATTTGATGGGTCAGCTGCCTCTTCCTCTTATTCTCCCTTCTTCCAGTCAATAAGGCCTGAATTTCTAGGCCTTTATGCTTTATCTGTGGATAAATTATATTTTGTTTCCCTTTCCATTTTCTTTCTTTTCCTTCAGCTACCTGTCTAATCCATTGATGAATGTTGATAAAGGTTCAGCTTTGAACAACCATTCCATTAGCCTCATGGTCTCAAAAAGCCTCTCCTGCTTTCTGTCTTATATCTTTCACCTATAATCTTAGATCTATACCCCTCCATTTTGGACCTTGCAAAAACAGGAAACAGTGTATTTCTGTCTGCCATTGCTTTACAATTGAATCAGCATGGGCTAGAAATTTGTTACCCAGGAAAAGCATGCTCTAAAATGGTGCTGTGCAGGGAACCTTAAACAGAAGGTTGTGAGCAACCAAAGGTCTCATCCGTCCCTCTCTCTCCATTTCTGCTGTTCCTTCCCCTGTTGTTCTACAGTGGACAAGTCCTCAAGATCCCCAGATTAAGTAGTATGTAGCATGAAACTCTTTCTGAAGATTACTGCAAGGTTCTCTCAAGTAATCCAAGCAACGGAATCTCATCCTGAGGCCGCTGACAACACACCCCAATAATCTCCGGGTGAGCACATGGCCGCAATTGTAAATATAGTTGCCACAAACTCAAGAGTTCAAACTGGAGCAAGAAGGTAAAGATAAATTGTGTAGCCCTTATTCACCAGGAGCTAACTGTTTAACTGGGGCAATGGAGGAAATATGTGCAGTGTAATTCTACAAGACAAACAGATCATGCAAGCTTTGAGGTTGTATAAATGCCAAAGCCATGGGGGTTGGGAGGTTAATTGGCGAATACAAATTGCATCGTTTGTAGGTGAGTCATAGAATCTGGCAGGAGTTGATGGGAATATGGGGAGAATAAAATGGGATTAATGTAGGATTAGTGTAAATAGGTACTTGATGGTTGGCATAGACTCAGTAGGCTGAAGGCCCTGTTTTCGTGCTGTGTGACTCTCTGACTCTTTGACAAGTAGAGCTTAGTGCAACCCATCAGAAGCTTCATTTCTAACAAAATGGTCAAGAAAGTGTCGATCATGTTTTGTTAAATACTTTACATGTTTCTTCAAGCATATAGCACATAAAAGACCTGCACAATGTGACTGAATTTCAAGGTCCTTGTAACTGGGCTCTTTAACAAAAACAGGCCTAATTCTTTCCTCAATCCAGTCAACAGTGGTGTGAATTATCCATTTTCTCAGCAACCTCCTTGTAGAGTGAAGCCTAAAACTACTGCCCAGGAGCATTTCAGTGAAGTTACCACCCTTGTTGTCAGAAGGTAACCCTGTGTTCTAATCCAGTTAAAATTAAGCAGTGCCCTAGTGTTTAAGTCTTGCATGCTGCTATCTAGAATTTTAATTGTCTTATTCTTGGCCAATGCAATGTGTTCTCTTCCTGCCCTTGTATGATTTCCAACAATCTATCGTGGGATGCTTCCTGTTTTCATCTGCAGACTGCCCTTCAACTCCTCCAAAGATGCATCCTCCTGAGTTTTCCTGATGACTTCCCCCATTGACCCATTCACTGTGATACAATTGTCAGACTACTTGTTCAACAGTCAGCTTTGAATGAACAGAAAATTCCTCCAGCTAAAAATAGAGATGAGTGAAATCGTTCCAGATCCCATTCCAAGTTCCCTAACCAATGACTCTTTCACCCTTCCTGGCAGTTAATGAATTTAAACCAGACTGTTCATATCTTGGTCTCATATTTGATCATAAAATATCTGAGCCTCCACTGAGCCCATTTATTTCCACCTTCACAACATTATCCAGATCTACATCTATCTCAGCTGATCACTGCGTAAAGCCTAAGCCATTTTTTTTAAAGATAGACCTGACTGTCCTGAAACATTCCTATCCTGTCTCCTTGCTCCGCTGCCTGTAAATATGAAATCATCTCAAATTTTGCTGCCCATATCCTGAACTTGTATCCATTATCCCTGTTCACCCATTATCCCTGTGCTTTGTAACTTACTTGAGCAAACAGTTAAGCAAAACATTATTTTTTTATATTCTTATCTTTGTTTTCAAATCTCCCCACGGCCCTACCCCTCCCTAACTCTGTAATCTCCACCCTATAGTGCACTAGGATATTTGCATTCCTATAATTTTGGCCTCATGATCATTCCTGAATTTCATCACTCCATCCCATGACTTCAGTTGCCAAACCCTAAGCTGTGGAATTCTCTCTCTAAACCAATCCATTTATTATTCCCCTTTCCTGCTTTTTAATGCTCCTCAAAATTCCCATTCATCCTGGTATCTCCTGATGTGGCTTGGTGTCAAGTTTTGTTTGCTAACATTATTGTCATGTTTTGACACAAAAATTAACAAATTGTTGTCGTGTACATCCCTAATCTGAGAGATCAACTTTCCTTCTTGAACAAATAGGAACTCTGCTTATATGTTCCTCATTGGTTTGGTATGGGTGGTAATGGGTGGTAATGGGTGGTAATGGGGATGCCTTGAACAATGAATTCTATAAGAGTGAGTTAGAGCAAGAATAATAGGTTGCCAAGTGCCCAAGTAAAATTGTTATTCTGTTTTAATGATTTGCTCTCCCACTGACCCTACAAACTGTAGGGGAAGACTGGAGGTGCAAAGGAGCACTGATCAGAGAAGTCAACTCAGGCATTAGAATGGCAATCAACATTTAGTCTCTGACTACGCAAAGAACATATTTGCCCCTCAATCAGCATTGCCATTTCTAAGCATGATTTAAATTCTGAAGGTGACATGTTCATTATCCTTCAATGCAAACCCAAGTTTATTGAGGAATGATTTGTTGTATTTGAACTTGATTTGTTTTGATGCTGAATTCCTATTGTCCATGCCATTGGTTCCTATGCATTTATTTGCAGTCCAAAGACAAGGTCTGGTGATCTTATCCAAAACCTGCCATAGATCTGGGTGTTTTTTTCTTAAATTCAGCACGAAGTATGACACTGTCTGCACACCACAGATTGTCAACTTTCATTCTGCCCACATGAATGCCAATGTGAACATTTTCACATTCATCCATAATTCTTTCTAAATTTAGATAGAACAAGAATGCTAAAAAGCAAAATTGTCATGTGTTTTGATTAATTTTGGTGGGGAAAAGAATGACTGACAGCTCCTCACCTGCTCATTTTGTGATTTTGTCTGAGGATGGTACAATAACTTCAATATTTGTACTGCTCTCAAACAATGAATAATTTTGTTTGCATGGATGATTGGACTAATGATATTCAGAATCAGAATCAGGTTTATTATCACTGACATATGTTGTGAAATTTGTTGTTTTGTGGCAGTAGTACAGTGCAAGACATAAAAATTACTGTAAGTTACAAAAATAAATAAATAGTGCAAAAGAGGAATAACGAGGTAGTGTTCATGGGTTCACGGACCATTCAGAAATACGATGGCAGAGGGGAAGAAGTTGTTCCTGAAATGTTGAGTGTGGGTCTTCAGGATCCTGTACCTCCTCCTCCTACCCTGATGGTAGTAATGCGAAGAGGGCATGTCTTGGATGGTGAGGGTCCTTAATGTTGAATGCAGCCTTCTTGAGGCACCACCTCTTGAAGATGTACTCCATGGCAGGGAGGGTGGTGCCCATGATGGAGCTGGCTGAGTCTACAACCCTCTGCAGCCTCTTTTGATCCTGCGCATTGGAGCCTCCATACCAGGCGGTGATGCAACCAGTCAGAATGCTCTCCACCGTACATCTGTAGAAATTTGCAAGAGTCTTTGGTGACATACAAAAGTGTAATATTAAATATCGTAATTCTACCACTATATGTGTTTTTCAATTTCAAGATAACTACCAAGCTGGTTTAACAAAATGTTACGTTTATGGCATATCCTAGTTGGGACTTGGGAGCTTCTAAGTTTCTAGCATGTATGCAGATAGACAC
Organism: Pristis pectinata; assembly: GCF_009764475.1. Lineage (NCBI taxonomy): Eukaryota > Metazoa > Chordata > Chondrichthyes > Rhinopristiformes > Pristidae > Pristis > Pristis pectinata. The sequence goes on from NC_067419.1 coordinate 34,849,298, forward strand.
CCAGGCACAAGGAATTAAAATATAATTTTGATTGTAATTATATATTGCAATATTGTGTTGATCTGACAAGAAGTTCATTTATCCTCATATCAGAGAGACCAGTCTTAATAAAGTCAGGCATAGCGTGTTTGAAAATATATGCACGATTGAGTTAATATAATGAATAGTTGAACTATGGAGAGGGGAATCAATAATGACCATTCAGATGGGGTGTAATAAGTACACAGGAAGCTGGGCAATAAATTGTCATGATGATGATTGAAGAGCATATTGTGTCTCAGCAGGAAGTAGAAGATTCCTTTCCAATTCATTTTATATGTAATGTATGTGAGAAAAGTCTATCAAATAGGCAGCGATTCTTCAGGATGAATACTACATTAAGTTGAATAACAAGAGTACATCTGAGCAATGGCAAACAATAGCAGGGAAACATTATATACTAGCTGGAGATTTTCAATGGGCAGTGGCTGATGCTCAGCTGACAATGATTAATTCAAAAGCTTTTGAAGCAAATGTAAAATTGTTGTGCGACTGATAAATGATTAATTTAAATGGCTGTATCACATTAATAAAATATTGTGAATTGCGTCACTGTTGTGCAGCTGTTTTCTTTATTTTGAATGGATTTTTGTTCTCATTAAGATGATGGAATATTGGTGCTGGAATATCTTCAGTTGTTTTATTAATTATTGGTCAGAAACTCTTCCCATTTCTAGTGAAAACACAGTGTAGAAACAGCATGAATAAATTTAAGTTTATCATCTATTTTACTTGGAAGTAAAAGTGGAATGATATTCCTTGGAGGAGGTAGTTTCATTCCATTTTTGGTTTTCAAAGAGTTTAGGCTGAGGTTGGGCCTCCCGACACTTTTCAAATCTAATCTATTTCTGTTCATTTAAATGTTTATAGCACAGATTCCAACAACATCCTTGCCTCCTTCCCCTTTAAACATTTAAATGCTTTAAGCACGGGAACAGAGCACTATTCATGTGTGTCCAAGAGTGCGCAGAGCTCCTTTCTCAGACACCATCATTTCAGCGTTTCATGATGGCAGGCTGCAGATTGACGTGGCAAATATTCAGCAGTTTCCTTGTGCAGGCTTTGAGGCTGCTGAGTTTAGATTCCATCCAGTATTATGTGATTATCCCCAACATGTCGTCCATAGACCTAAACCTTAGCTCCCAAAAATGGGTGAATCGGTGACACATCAGAGATTAAATTCCAAATAATCTGAAAAGGGAGCTGATTCACCTCAAACCATGCAACTCCAGTTTTAACAGAGGTAGTTGGTCAGTGACCAACTCACAGGAAGTTAATTGGTTATTTATATATTATAATGAGTCTGCCTGCCTTTGTTTAATTCATTTTTGCAAGTTTTAGGAAACTTGTCAGTTAAAAGGAGGTGAGTGGGATTGAGGCAAATGCCTTTGTACCACCGCAAATAGCCCAGGAGGAGCAGGACTGCTTCCCCAAGCCCCTATCTTTACATCAACATCTGTCCACACCTTCCAGCCCTCACCACAGACCATCATCACCCAACCCTCCCTACTCAGCCAACCTCTCACAAGTATCCGCTCTCCCTGGCCACAAATGGACCCACTGACCACAATCCAAACCCTGCCTCACTATCAGGCCCCAGCTGTGTGTAAAGCTGATCCCTTTAGGTTCACCCTTGTGAAGTAGTTTTCATCTCAAAGCTGGTTTAATTTATTCACTTATTAATTTAAGCAACACTTTCTTATAATAACAAACTATTTAAAACGCCATATTGCATTCAATTTTCTGAGTTTTATTGAAACAAAAGAAGCAAATGTGATCCTTATCAAATCATGATGTTGCCTCTTTCAATTAGTTAAGATAGGTTGAATGGACAGACAGAAAATCTCTCTATTCTGTCAATCTGTTGCCTTTGGGCAAGAACTCAAGGCAAACAATTTAAAGGATCTTTGCCAAGTAATGCCATTTCAGTGGATAGGGCAGTCATTGCAAAAACATCTCAATGAAATTTTACAATCTTTCATTAAATAAGGAGGCCCAGATTCTTCTGGTGTAAGAGGTTCCATGATTTCAGATTTGAAAGGTTTCTGATATATCTCATATAAAATTAAACAATGATTACCTTATTGGTATGATTATTATTTTTCTGAGCAATAGCCCTTGTGTTAATAATGTTAACCAAGCTTAATACTTAGATACTTTCACAGCAGCATCATCCATAAATCTGATAGTTATCACAGGGAAGTGTGAACACTTATCCATAGGACCAATGTGACACTATTTATAATCTCCTTTGAATTTGCAATGTTGTGGTGTTGTGATCATTAATTGGTAGGTTAATTGGCCATTGTAATTTGTCCATAGTGTAGGAGAATCACAGGGAAGTTAATGGGCGTGTGAGAGAAAATGGGTTACATGGAAATGAATGGAGGAATGGTATAGCTGGCATATAATTAATGGGCAGAATAGCCTCTGTTATTGGAAGAAAATACAAGAAAATATGAGAACACAGCCATGGAGTGAGAAAAATGACAGGGGAGTGGGAACATAGAGATCTTGTGTGTGTGGGAGTGACTCCCAAATGAGCTGACCTGACTGAGTCCCATTCTCTGAGTGGCCTCACATCACTGCAAAGGTGGGTGAATCAATAAGGCAGGGAATGTAATGTGTAGCACTGATGGCCACTGCAACCAGCGATGGAGCAACCAGTGATGAGGCTTCAAATATTCTGAGGATGTGTGCAAGAGTGGAGACCGCATAACTGATGTTTCTGCGATGAGCTCCAAGTTTTTTCCAGATTGTTCAATGAAGGCCAGAGGCTGCATTAAAAAGCTCCAATTGACTTTAGAAATGGAGAAAACTATAGCATGTAACTTGTGAATTCACTCCTTGCAGGATTTGTGGCAGGCTGATGTCAAGTACGCAGGCCAATTTCCTGATGTCACCAGGAAATGATCGCTCTGGTGAAATTGGGTTTTAAGTACAAATTGCACATGCAAATTGGGTGCCAATGGTTCTGATTTCTGGGATAATTAGTCTTGGAATTATTTTTATATTTTTCCATAATTTCATATTTCTTCATAGAACTAGATATAAAAGATTTTCATAGTTTATGGTTTAAGTCCTGTCAGATAAACCTGAACCCCTAAATATTACCAAACAGAGTATCTGTCTGTTAATGTGAGCTTTCTGATAATGTTACTGTCTAGAATAAATCAGGAAAGAACATTGGTGGTGGCGTAGAGTGAGCTACTTGGTTTAATTAATGCATTTATTAGTATATTTAACAAGTAACCTACTTTTAAGATATGGTAATATTTCAAGTGCGTTCAATCCTCAGAGTTTCTACTGAACTGAAAAAGCATGTGTGGTCCTAATCTTTTTAAATTTTTTTTATTTACAGCATGGTAACAGGCCCTTCCGGCCCAACGAGTCTGTGCCGCCCATTTTTTAAACCCAACTTAACCTACCCGTACGTCTTTGGAATGTGGGAGGAAACCAGAGCTCCCAGAGGAAACCCATGCAGACACAGGAGAACGTACAAACTCCTTACAGACAGCGACGGGAATCGAACCCCAATCGCTGGCACTGTAATAGTGTCGCGCTAACCACTACGCTACCGTGCCGCCTCAAAAACCATTTTAAAATATTTCATATAATGTGAATCACACAAACAGAAAATCTTCCTTGCATAAGATTAAATTTCATTCCTTTAGATCACTTGTACGTTTAAAAGCCATTACATGGAGATAGAAACTATCAACTTTAATTTTCCTGTTTAGCATCTGACACTACATCACATATTGAAAATAACCTCCATGTTTTGCAGTGCAGACTCTTTAGAATCAAATGGTTCATCAATGACCCACTTTGTGAGTCATTTGTTTCACATTTAGAGATAAGCTGATGAATCATTTTTATCACGTTAGAAAAGTTGATGTAACATCATTCAATAGAAGGGAAATCTAAACTCAAGTCTTCAAAAATATAGTTGCAACATTCTGCCAACAACTATCATGAACACTTTAAGCTGACAATTAGAATCAGTTTTTTTTTAAATGCTGCATTGATAATACTGATGATCAAGGCTCACATTAACCGGATTTGCAAATAGAATGTTATTGTTACAACTATGCATGGATGGAAAAGTAATGACATTGTATCCTACTGCCTTGAAGAACTGAATAAGGTATATTTCGACAGTAATTGTAATAGTTGGCTGTGTAAATTACATCCTTGAAGTAGTCCCCCTTGCAGGAAGCAATGGGATGATTTTTTGTATTTGCTATCTGGACAGTAATCTAGGTTAGCAGGTTGCTTGTCCCTGAAGGAAGCTGCCTTTGCATCTCATTCAAAAAGGATGAAATTCATGCAAGTTCTGCAACACACGAATGGCATGCTTTTCCTGATTAATGTCCAGGCAGTGAAGATGAAAATTTACCCCAACATCTCGAATGTGTGGTTTTGAAGCTTGGTTTTTAAAAGAAGTTTAACATTAGAAATATCAATTCTACATTGTTGATCAAGGCAAAGTCAAAGATGAGTTTATTGTCACATGCACAAGCACGCGCATGCACAGGTGTAATGAAAAACTTACTTGTAGCAGCATCGTAGGTACATGGCATCATATAAGCAGCATTCACAAGAAAAAACGTAAATTAAACATAAATTATACACAAGTTTTACAAGAAAGAACACAATTAGAACAAAAAAAAATGTCCATTTTAATGCAAAATGATCGAAGTGGCCAGAGTGTTGCTAAACTGTAGTGATTAGCATTTTGCCGGTTGGTTCAAGAACTGAATGATTGAAATTGATATAATTATAATTGCGGTTTTTATATAAATACTGTAAAAAAAATTGGAAGTACTGATAGCTTCTAAACAGGAACCTGCACCTTAATATACCATTCAAACTTTGCCACCTTTCTCCTTTCCTAGTGATCATTTGTACCTTCAGATATATTGGGGGATCCAACTGACAAATGCCAAAGATGCAGGGTATTGAGAGAGCACTGACTGTACCAATAGTAAAAGCATTTAATGAATGATAAAGGACAATGATCTACAATTCAAGAGCAGCATCTAATTAGCTTGATACCGTGCTATGGATTTGTAATAAGGAAAGCAAACAGATCTAAAAGATAAAGCCAGAAGGAGCAAGGAAATTCTAATATTTACTTGGAGCTTTGGGTAAGCTCTACTTGAAGTACAATGCACAATTTTAAGAGCTTTACGAGCTTAAGAGCTGCACAATTTTAAGAGTAATTTTAAGAGTGGGGATAACCAGGCTATGCATAGTATAGAGGGTGACCAAACAGATTTAATATCTTAAAGCCATTTGCTACAATGTTAACCTGGAAGTGTTGGCATTGGAAAAATGAGGCCACAGTGGAGTAATTTTCAAAATCATAAGAAGTACAGATGATTTGTACCTTAGATGCAGGGTGATGCAGTCAGAAAAGACAAGCTGCATGGTCAACTTTGTCTAAACTTTACCTCCTAAAGATTGGTGGGTTTAAGATTCCATCAGATATTAAGATGTAAAGTATCTGGAGTGGGAGCCCAGCCTGCCTCGAAACTGCTCAATTCCAGTTTGAGTGGAGGTGTGACAAAGGGTAGGTGACAAACCTGCTTGTTAAAAATAGATTATAATTTAATTTAACCAATGCTGCCCTCCTACATTTTTCTTATCTCTTTGTCAAACCATTTTCCAGGCCTAGCCGAAGTGGCAAGAAGGATTGATTCCACATTAGGTCCCCAGTAGGTCACAAATAACTATTCTGCTAGACTGCATGAAGCAGGCGTCCTTCCCAAACGGTCTCTGGACCATAAACAGCACCTCAACAGAAAAGGAAAAAGATCTACAGAATCTTGCAGCTCAAAACCTAAAGACATTTGAGAAGCCAGTTCTTTGGGGTCTGTAACATAATTACAATACCTTCTTACCATTCTGAACATTTCTCTGAGCTTAAATCCCAGCCTGTAATTTAACTACTTCTTATAGGTGGCATAGAATAGATAAAAAGGGCACCTCTGGACACAAAGGAGGTGAATAAAGTTGACAGATTCAAAGGTGAAAGAGTGATTGAGGGTTGGAAGACAAATACATTGCAGTAGTCTTGAACCTATGAAGCAACCATGTAGATTTCAATGATCTTATCCACTTTTAAGATTATAGAATAAAGCATAGTCCATACATCTCCACAGTTATTGCAGCAAAAGCGAGTCATCAAATGACACACACTTGCCTTCCAAAATTACTCTGCTGCTCTGTTCCTTTAAATCTGTAGGGGCAGCAATTTAAACAGAAGTAAACGTCAATGCAAAATTGTGACAATGGATTAAAGAATGAGAAATTATTAATGCATAGAAAATAAAGCATCAGTAATTAGCTTGATGATTTTGCAAATCCAAATCAGTAAGTTCCCATTTTCAGTAAATTACTGGTGTACAATGAAAAAGTGAAGAACTGCAGCTGCAAATGTAATCCATGGCAATTTACAACATTTCATATTTGAAACATAGTTGTAGCTTGAATGATTATTGTAACCGCTTCCCTCTAATTTATAACTGCTTAGCTTGTAGAAACATTTTGTAAAGAACTAAATCACTTTTCTGGAAAATATTATAACAGCTGGTTTTATTATTAATGTTTTATCCAGAATTTAAAAGATAGTTTAAATACCATTAAGATAGGCAAGTGGAAGTCCTCGCAGAAACGGGAGAGGTGGCTCTTCTAAACTCTTTGAGTACTTCAATGAGAGAACTAAATTGTTGGACTCTTGAGGAAAATTGTTACTTCTCTATGTTGAAGCAGATGGTTTTGTTTAGAAGGCCAACTCCTGCTCATAGTCCTTATGTTGTTGAGACATCCTGAGATTGAGGATGGCATGGTATCAATGCAAATCTTATTTACTTACATTCTCTTGCCCATTATATCTCTAAATGGCCTTTTATGTGAAAAATGTACAAGTATAACAAAATGTGAACAATGCTAATCACTTACATTTATTCAGCATCCATAAAAGTGGAAAATATTCCAAGGTGCTTAATGGTTCAATGCCCAGTGACAAAAACTTCGGAACAGTAAACATGGAAACTAACAAAGTGATCCTGATTTCTTCAATCTGTTAATTCTGTGCTATCACCCTAAGTGTTTCAATAATTTCTAAGTGCCATTAACTCTAAACCAAAGAATTTATTGAACAGTATTAGATTTGTAGAAGATAACAATTGAATAACACTGTGAAATTAAGCCAATCCATATAAAAAATCCAGAAGTAAGTAAGTGACTAAATTAGCATTTCCATTTTTATGCTAAGGCATAGATAATAGAAGGTATAATAATATTCTGCTAGGTTATTTCAATAGTAGCGCCAAGCAAGATACTGCAGATCCTGGAAATCAAGAATAAAGTAGAAAAGACTACAGTACTCAACATTTCAAAACAGTAGGGCAACCAACAAACAGCTAGAGGAACTCAGTGGGTCAGGCAGCACCAATGAAGGGAAATGGACAGTCGACATTTTGAGTCAAGACCCTTCATTCTAGATCTGCAACATTAACTGTCCATTTCCCCCCACGGCTGCTGCTCGACCCACTGAGTTCCTCCAGCAGTTTCTTTGTTGCTCCAGATTCCACTGTCTCCAGTCTCCTGTGTCTCTGTTTTCAAAAAGTAGATTTTGTTTTGCTTGGTATTTCCAGCAGTTGATTTCAGAAACTGACTTTTGTTTTGATATGTGATGAAAGAAATGTGATTTCAGTAAAAATACAGTGTAGTTTGTAGAATCTAATAATTTTGGTGATTATCTTTTCAGGAGAAACTAAGTATGTGTGCCATTCAGTTTTAGTCCATTTTATTTGTTGATTCCAAGCTGCTCTTGATTTGTTAGAAACAGTATTTTATTTTTATTTCTTGGTTGCTTCTAATTGAGCTTGAATACATCAGTAAAGGCCTTCTTTCCTGTTGAATCGTTATGCCTTATCCATTATTTAATATCTGACCTATTTTCCTGGTGTGGATTATCGAGTTTTTTAATATGCTGATTAAAATGCATCTCAAGAGAATTGGGAGTACAAGTAACAATCAAACTTGAATTAAAATTAGTTACAGAATGACTAGTACTATTTCACACACGTTTAAATGACACTGAACCAAAGGACCAGTCACAGTGCTTTGAGTAATTTAATATCTGCTATACCTGCAGCATTGTCAGAATAGAATTACAGACTTTATTCATCACCTTGTGCTAGGGGATAATGGAGAGGTGAGGGATACAGTTCCATTTTACTTTATTAAAATAAAATAGCAAAATATTATTATACCTTCCATTATTGATCCACTAGCATATAAATGGAAATGCTAATTTAATTACTTGCTTATTTCTGGGTATTTTATGTGGATTGGCTTAATCTCAGTGTTATTCAGTTATTATCTTCTTCAAAGCCAATACTGTTCATTAAATTCTTTGGTTTAGAGTCCATGGCTTCTTAGAAATTATTGAAACACTAACAGCACTCATATGGTGATAGCACAGAATCAACAGATTGAAGAATTCAGGATCACTCTGTTTCCATGTTTACTTTTCAGAAGTTCTTGTCACTGAGCATTGAACCATTAAGCACCTTGGGATATTTTCCACTTTTAAGGATGCTGAATAAATGTAAGTGATTAGCATTGTTCATATTTTGTTATACTTGTACATTTTTCACATGAAAGGCTATTTAGAGATATAATGGGCAAGATAATGCAAGTAAATAAGACTTGCATTGATACCATGCCATCCTCAATCTCAGGATGTCTCAACAACATAAGGAATATGAGCAGGTGTTGGCCAATTGGGCCTTTGGACCTGCTCCTCTATCCAATATTGTGGATGATCTACATCAACGTCCCCTTTCAGGAAGAGCCTTCATGCAAAGAATGAATCCAGTGAGCCTTTACTGCACGCTTCTCAGGCAAGTATATCTTTGGTAGGTAATGGTAAGACTCCACAGAGATATGGTTGAGATATACTCTCACCTTCCCTTTATATAGTTGTAGCAAGACTCCCTTGTTGTTATATTTCAGACTCATTGCATTAACAGTTAACACAATATCTGTCATACTGATGCTTACCATGTATGTGAACTTGCTGTGATTCATGTACTATGGTACAAACACCCTTTGAGTAACAACATTCACTAGATCCCATTCTTCCAACTAAGGTGGATAATTCCTCACACTGTCTCACCTAATCACTTAACCAGCCTATATCACCTCACAATTTCTTTGCATCTTCTCCCTCAGAGCTCTGTCGCATCATCAAACTTGACACCCATAGTAGATCACCTCTACCAAACCACTGTTGTAGATTGTAAATAACTGAAAGCTAAGCCAAATAGCTGCTTTTGAGGTAAAACAGAAAATGTTGGAGGGAAAGAAATAGAGTCAATATTTCAGGTCAGTTTTTCTTCTCATCAGAGCAAAGATCATTGGCCTGAAACCTTAAGGCATAATTGAAAGACAAAGATTGGCAGATGCTGGAAATCTGAAATAACAACAGAAACATTTTGGAAATACTCACCAGGGTCAGGCAGGATCTGTGGTGAGAAAAATAGAGTTAATGTTTGATGTTCTCATTAGAACTGGACAATGTCAGAGATGGACCAAGTTTTCAGGTGTGGAGAAGGAACCAAGAGAATAAAATAGAAAGTCTGTGATAGATGGAGGCCAGGAAAAAATTAATCACAAAAGTGCGCCTATTGATTTAGCGTGGTGCAGAGAATATTTATTCAGAATGATGTGTAATAATACCCATATAGGAGGTTCATCAACAAGTTTAGAGCACATAGAATTGGAGGTAATATACTGACATGAATGGCGAATGTGTTACCAGTTAGAAAGCAACAAGTGGAAATAAATGGGTCTTTCCCAGATTAGCAGATTGCAACTAGGAATTCCACGGAGATCAGTGCTCGTGCCCCAGATGTTCACAACCCATGTCAACAATTTGGCTGAAGGGACCAAATATCATTTGTCCAAGTTTTCTGATGATACTAAACTAGGCATGACTGTGAGTACTGAAGGGTTTGTAAAGTGGCTTCTATGGAAGGGTGGGGATATGGACAAGTTGAGTGAGGGGGTGAACATGGCAGATGGAATAGAATGTGGAAAAATGTGAGGTCATCCGATTCAGTGAGTATAACAGAAAAGTATTCTACTTGTTAAATGGTGAGATAATAGGAGGAGCTGATGTTTAAAGGGACATAAATGTGCTTGTACAAAAGTCACTGAAAGCCGACATGCAAATATATCAGACAATTCACAAGGCAAGTGGTACATTAGCCTTTATAATGAGAGGGTTTGATTATAGGAGTAAGGAAGTCCTAATACAGTTGAAGAGGGCTTTGTTAAGACTGCACCTGGAGAAGTGTGTACAGTTTTACTCTCCTAATTTAAGGAAAGGTATACTTTCCATGCAGGGAGGGCAGCAAAAACTCACTAGACTGGTTCCAGGGATGGCAGGTTTGTTGTATGAAGAGAGATTGAGTAGACTGGGGCCGCATTCTCCAGGAGAGGAGATCTCATCATAAGTTACAAAACTGTAAAGGACTTGACAGGCTGGATGCAGGGAAAATGCTTCGCTGAATGAAGAACCAAGGACTGCAGTTACTGTGTCAGAATAAGGGGTAGGCTGTTGAGGAATGGGATGAGTAAACATTTCTTCACTCAAAGGGTAATGAACCTTTGGAATTCCCTACCATAGAGAGCGACAGAAGCTCCAGAAATAAGTCCATTCCAAAGAGGGATCAATAGATTTCTACATATTCAGGGAATCAAGGGTTATGGGATAGTGCTGGAAAATGGCACTGAGATAGAAGATTGGTCATGATCTTGATGAATGGTGGAGTAGGTTTGAGGGACAATGGCTTACCCTTGCTTCTATTTCTTCTGCATCAGAAATGTCCGGATTGGATGAGATGTCATCAACTTGTAATGTTAACTCCATTTTTCTCTCTCTGCAGTTGCTGTCAAACCTCTTGGATATTGCCAGCATTCTCTTCTCATTTTTCAGCAATTTCAGTTTGTTACCTCACATTCCTCCCATTCTATCTTCCTCCTTTGTGTTCATTCATTGCTGTCTGTTTACATCTCCTGATAGTTCAGTTGCAAGCATTCCCCACCCTCTCTCAGCCAGCACCGCCAGCTTTTGTCTCATTCAGTCTTCCTTGGTCTCTCGCTGCCACCGATATTGCCTTTGTTTTCTCCCCCTTCTCCGTTTGATTTCTAACTTTTCCTAGTTTTCATTAAAAATCATCAACTTGAAATGTTAAGTATGTTTTTCTTCTTTGTGGATCCTGTCTGGCCTGCTATATATTTCTAGCACTTTGTGTTTTTATATTCCCACCTCTCTCCTTGAAATGGTCATTAATTAGAGAGCTGAAGATAGTTAGCCCACAACAGTGCTCTAAGGAACTCTTTCGGAAATGGCCTGAGCTTAAGATGATGGCTGTCACCAAGTACATCCTTCTTCCTTTTGTGGCTGGTTATCAATCCAAGCAGTGGTGAGTTTTTGGTCCAGTTCCCAGGGGAAAACTGATGGGCAAAATTCCCAAACACATTTATCTTGCCAATAGCAGAAAAAATCCATACCAACAAGTCTCTTGTTATGCTTGTGCATTTGGTACAATTGTCTTACATGCTTCAGCAATAGGATGTCAATGCTAGCTATGGAAGGTGTATTATGCAAGTCAGAACTTAAAGGTTTGACATTTGTTTCACTGCAGGTACTAGCGTATCTGTAAACAGATGGACATTTCATGCTCTGCCTTTATTGACAAGGTGTTCGATCTAACCAGCATCCATACAAAATGGAAAAGACTGAGGAAAGCTTTAGCATATACAGCATAATGTAGCCTTGGATAGAAAATAAATCCTCACTTAAGCTAGTGCTGTTGAAACAAAACATTATCACAATCATTACAGTTTTCGATTACAAAAATGAGTTTCAAATTCTCGTCGCTTAATTTTGGAGGAAAGGTGCAATATTAACGTTTAGTTTCAAATTGTCTCAAGATAAATTCAGAACAATAAATACCATAAATTATCATTTATTGTGTTTGAAGTACTGATGATAATCACCACAAAATACCACTAATGTTAATAGCTTTAAGAACAAGTTATTGGCAGCTGCTCTTAATTGCATAACAATATGCAAATGACAATAAAGAAAGCAAGTTCTTTGTGTGCAACAGGTCCTCTGGGAAGTCAGAATGGAGATACAGCATCATTATTTTGACTTCTGACTATAAAAGCATTTCTGATATGGAGGTTGAGAGGCAAACAGTATTTCTGATATAGAGGTTGAGATAGAAATAATATTTCTATGATGAGTGGTCTATGGTTATTTTTCACCCACACTAAACTTGGGCAAATAAACTGTTCATAAAATCCACACAATCCACTCTCTTTCCACTATTTTGAGGATTAGTTAAACTCAAGAAGATCTCAGAGGTTTTGGATAAATAGCAAACTCATAAAAGGGTGCAATACCACAACTAATGTCATTCTAACACATTGATAGTTGCCTGATTTTTCTCTTGCTCCTTTCTTAACTAGTGCATTTATATTTGCTACCTTCCATTCTGTGGGAATGTTCCAAAGTCTATGGAATTTTGGAAAATGACAACCAATGCATCCATTGTCTTCATAGCCACCTCTTTCAATACCTTCGATGCAGGTCATTGAGTCCTGAGGATTCATTGGTTCTCAGACCTAATAATTTCTCCAATACTGTTAATTTATTAATTTGTTTTGGTTCCTCAGTCACTCCAAATCTATTCTCATCACCGCTGCCAGATTTGCTATATTTTTTCCATGAAGGCAGATGCAAAATATTTGCTTAGTTTCTCTGCTATTTCTTTATTCCCTAATATAAGTTCATCTGTCTCAGACTAGGATTTCTGTTTTTTTTTCCTTTTTACATATTTATAGAAGCTTCTGAAGTTTCTTTTTTATGTTTCTTGCTAGATTATCCTCCTATTCCTTTTTCCCTTTCCTTATTAATATCTTGATCCTCCTTTGATGAATTCTGAAATTTTCCCTATCCTCAGACAATCTAGCCTTTTGGAAATGTTATAAGCCTTTTCCTTGGATTCAATAGTACAACTTCCTTTGTTAGCCATGGCTAGACCACCTCCTGACTGGATTTTGCCCCTTAAAGGGATATTTATTACAGTGTATCAGGTCCTCTGGGAAGTCAGAATGTATTAATTCTTTAAATGTTAGCCAACTCACTTTATACCTTTTTACTTAAAACACGAGTTTCAGACTGAACTAAATCACTTTCTATCTTAGTATAAAATTCTATAATGTTATGATCACTCTTCTCTAAAGAGTCTTTAGTTACCTGATTATTAATTAACTCTTTCTTACTGAACAACTCCACGTCTTGCCAGTGGGAATGAAAATTACAGGTGTGGTATTCTGACATGAATCCCTACCACTGGAGGTTGTAGAGACTAGATCATTGGCGGTATTTAATGAGGAAGTAGACACATTCTTGAAAGATCAGGTTAGTGAGGACTGTGGCAACTGGCACAGAAGAGGAGATGAGGCCGGGAGCGGATGAACTGCAATCATATTGAATGGCGGGGTATACCTGATGGTAAAATGCCCGTAGTATGTAGCTGATTGGCAGAAGCTAGGGATAGGGATGTGGGGAGAATAAAATGATGGAATGAAGAATAGTGTAAATGGGGGGTCAGTCATCAGCACAGACTTGATGGGCTGAATGGACTGTTTCCGTGACTATCTCTCTATAACCCTTTGAGATATCTGTGGTCCTCCAGTTCCGAACTTTCAATCATCCCTGGCTTTATATCTCTTCAATTTCCAGTAGTTTCTTCATCTTCTGAAGTCCTGAACTCTGGAATTTCCTCCCTAAACCTCCCCTCCTCTCTACTTCTCCTTCTTCCTTTATGATGCTTCTTAAAACCAACCTCTTTGTCCACAGAACACAGAACAGTACAGCACAGGAAAAGATCCTTCGGACCATGATATTGTGCTGAACATTATATCTAACAGTATATCTAAAGTTTGTGATGAACAGAACATAATTACAAATATTTATTATCGAAGCAGGAAGGCATCTTCCATGCTTGCCAAATTCCATTTTCTTGATCAGTTATTTCCATTGCTATTCCATTATCTATTTTGCTTCACTCTAGGGGGGGGGTATTTTAGTGGAAAGTGGAGGAGTTCAAATCCCGGCGTGGGTGCTGGAATTTAAATGTTGTTAGTTAAATAATCAGTGATTGTGATCACAAAACTAATGTTTTGTTATAAAACACACCTGGTCCATTCAGGAGAGGAAAAACTGGCCAACATGTGGCAGTTGATGCAAGCAATGTGTCTCAACTGCTTTCTGAAATAGCCCAGCTAGCAAATTAGTTATCAAGAACGCAGCACATCAGGGGTAGTTCAGGATGGACAACAAAACCCAGCCTTGCTTGTCACACACACAACCTGTGAATCAGTGAATAATAAGGAAACTAGAGAATGATTAAGAATGGTTTTCTGTAAAATGAACAACCTTCAAAATGGCTGATATTGAACAGCAAGAAGAGATCACACCCAGCTTGGCAGGTAAAGCTGCAGTGTCTGTGATTCTATCATAATGCCTTATGAGACACAACTCAGCAGCATGGAAGAGAGGTAAGGAATCCTTCACTTGTTAGAGCTTCAGCTCTTTGTTTAAAATAGGAAATAGGAAAAGAAAACAGCATTTTGGATGAATGATAAGCTCAATGAGCATAAATATTTCAACATGGTTTCAAAATCCAAAAGTTAAGCCGACTTTTAGGGAGTGGGTGCAATGAAAGCCCTGTCCACAGTAAAAATCACATCTAAAGACTTCTGTCATGTGTGAAACACAGACCTACTTAAAGCAGGTTTGTAAACTGCTCTGCATCATAAACACAGACTGTGATTACGTCAGTTTATGTGCATTGAAAAGGAAAAAAAAACTAAAACTGCTAAAAACCTGAACTACAAGATAATACTAGAAACATACATCGGATCAGTCCACAGCCCTCGCAAGGATAGAGAATTCAGTAGACTAGAAACTCAGTTATGTTTATTATGCATGAAGCAATTGAATCAAATGACATCATACCCAATACAAAGTTGTCTCACGGGGCTTTGTGGGACAGCATACCTTGCATGGAAACTGCTAAATGTACAGCAGAGAGTACAATCCATGTGAATGGACTAAAAATTGAAAATATTGGAAACACTCAGCAGGTCAGGCAGCATCTATGGAAAAAGGTTAAATTTCAATAACATAGAAAGTGGGAAGGGATTCGTAGAATAAAGGGTATATTTCTGATAGGGTAAGGTCCAATGTGTTGATAGGGGTAGTTGGAGTAGCATTTACGAGCACGTTATGCTTCTTTATCTGTGTAATATGTTGACCCAGCAAGTCAGACAATATGAATAGAAAAAATATAAAATGGAGCCAAAATGATGACATTTTGGCCACTTCTGAAACAGAAAGAAAGAGCTACGTACTCAAAGTTGTAAAATGCGATATTGAGTCCAGAAGGCAGCAACGTGCCCAGCTGGAAGACAAGGTATTGTTCCTCAAGCTTACTTTGAGTGTCCTTGTAATAAGACTCACTGTCTTAACTCTGCCCATGTGAAAAGGAGGATCTAATGACTGACTCCCCACCCCACCTCCCCCACACCCAGGAGACATCCAGTGCACCTTTGGGGTTATGTCTTGACAGCTCTTCAAGGCTCACCTCCTGCCAAAATTACCTAGCTCTATGACAGTTTTTTTTTAAATGTATCTGATATTCAGAGACAAACTCCTTAGAAAAAAAAGAAGTAAAAGAATTGATAAAACATTAAAACACTAGGAAAATATTGAAATAAAATAAACTAAAAGTTGAATAACTGACTTTACCTTTCTCCTCATAATCTGCTGCTCAAGGATCAGGACTCAGACTGTACCAGGTCCAGCTGACGAGGATTGTGTGGACAAATTCTCTGCCATAACGGATATATTGGAGAAGACCTGAGCAAGGAAGGAAGTATTGTTCTTGGACCCACAATTGCGTACCAGTGGGATGGAGGTGGCTAAGAGATTCAGGGAAGGAACATTGGCCTTAGTGCCCAGTTCTAGTGCATGAAGAGATTCAATGACTTCACCAGAACAGCAAAGATGTGTGGATTTGTTCATCACTCTCTCAGTCATCAACACTTTGCCACCACCACAAACTTTAAGGAATCCATTTCACCAAGAATTTTCCTTCCTGACAGAGAAAACTCTACTGGACTCCTGGAGATAATGACTACTATCTGCAAAAAGTATTGAATACATCATTACAGCTTCCAAGGACTCACAGTGATCACCTGATAACCTGTTCCAAGCTCCAATAGACATCAATGGCTGTCTCACAACAGTCTTCTGTTGCCCTGAAATTGAAGTCAGCCTTCCCCTTATCCATTCTGTTTGTTCCAGCAAGGCCTGGGTGCAGTCCTTCATTGACTCTCAACACTTCAGTTTGCTGGAGTGCAATGCAAAGGTTTCTCACAGAATGGTTTTGACAGCTGATAAGACCCCACCTCCAGGTTCACCAGCTGTCAAATAATGCCTTTGACATTAACAAGCATTCAATAACACTTGGAAACCGTTTAAAAAATGTTAATTTTTCTTGACATTTATAGCACAAAAAGTATTTTCACACTCTAAAAATCAATTAAAACATTAGAATTAAATTAAGGGATTTTAAATTTAAGAAAGTCAATCTTTTTCCTGCCAACCATTCCTCACATCTATTTGAAAGGGGCTGCTGGGATTGTGTCAGGTTTAACCTGAAGTAGGTTCCAAAGGCAAGTTTCCCAGGACAGGAAAGCAGGCAAGGCTAAGGAGGAACATGCTGCCCTTCTGAACACCATTTGGTTTCCCCAGTAGCTGTAGAAAAGACCACATCATAAGTACCAAATGCAGTACACTAAATAACACGAACACCACCTTTGCAGGACACCCACGTGCAGTCTGCAGGAGTGAAGCTGAGCTTCGCAGTAGAATGTCATTTTAATTTTCCATCCTTCTACAACTCAGACCTCACACTGTTCCAGAGAAACTCAGTGTAAGCTCAAGGGTCGGCATCTCATCTACCAGCTAGACACATTACAGCAAAGGTTCAAGTAATTGTCCATTCTAATCTTGCATTCACACCATTTGATATTTTTCTTTTCCCTTCCTATTTGGACATAATTTGCCTCCTCTTATTTATACCTTTTGTTATTCTTCAGCCTTTATCGTCCTTTTTCACCAGCACCTCTTTCACTTGTCCAGTTCAGTCTCTCCTTGTTCCAATGTTATCACAAACTTTCCCTTTTGTTTGCTCCTCCCACCACCCCCCACCCCCCCATTCACTGCATCTTAAAACTTCTTTCCTCTGCATACAGTTCTGATGAAAGCTCATCAACCTGAGATGTTAACTCTGTTTCTCTCATTACAGATGTTACCTGACCTGTTGAATATTTCCAGCATTTTGTTTTTATTTTGGTTTCCTAGCATCTGCAATATTTTAGTTTCAGAAAAAAGAGAATAAAGTTAGTTATTTTAGCAGTTGTGAATAACAGAAGTAATATTCTTCATCTGTTATGAATGGCTAAACTAATTCTGAGGACAAAAACTGTAAAGTGACGTCTTTACAAGCGAATAGATTAATATAACATTGTTCTAATTAGTTAGTATTTCATTAAACATGAATCATTTTTGCTGTCTGCTGAACCTCTAATTGACAGATGACGACATCACTTAAAATCATCAATCCTGTTATAAATGACAAGGTTTCAATCATTTCAACATGCTTAAGGTGGGTTTTGAAGAGAAACATAGTGATATACCTTAATTAAGGTCATATATTCTCATTTTAATTTCACAGCCGAAAAGTTACATCTAACAAATCATGTGAAAAGCTTTTGCAAAAGTATCCAACCGTAACAATAATGTACAACTTGTTTAATTATGAAAGAATGTATTTTATCTAATTATCCAATTAAATTGGACATATTGAAAAAATACATCTGAAAGGCAATGTCTGGCTATTATCGTGAGTTCAGGATTAAGGAATTACAGTAGTCAGATATATAATGAAAAAATCAATTAATAACTATAGATTGGAACTGATTTCTCTTCCATAAATAAAATAAATGATATCCATTGACAGTGTTATATGTTAACTAGACTGATTAGCCTCAAAAATATATAAATGTGTACTTGATTTATGGTTGCCATTAACAAAAGCAGCTTAATGTTAGCAGACAAAAATAAAGGTTATTTGATGGATTGCTTCTACTGCAGGCAGTGCACAGACGTCTGTTCTACTGAATTGAAATGACAGCACACAGTTTATTTATAAGGTTCTTTAAGGGTAAAATTCTTTTTTTGTTGGTGTGATAATATTCAGCAGAATGAGTACAGTACCCAGGACAAATTAAATTTCACTTTTGCTGGAACACAGTGTAATCTTTTTTGGAATACTACATTTAAACGTAAGAGTAAAATGAAATAAAATCACAAGAAGACCACTTGGTCTATCAAGCTTGTTCCACCATTCACTAAGTTCATGGCTGATCCTTCATCTCACCCACTTTTCTTCTTGCTCTTTGCTTCCCTTATAAGCTAAAGTTTTATTCAGTCTTGAATATATTTAATGACTGCACATCCACAGCCTTCCACAATAGAGAATTCCAAATATCTACATCCCCACCCCCCCCCCAGTAAAGAAATTTTGCTTACCTCAGCCTTAAATGAGAATTGGATGGATCTTCAAGGACCCAGCTCAGTGCCCAGACATGGGAAGTGTTTCTGGACATTCTCTTCAGCACGTAAGAGCTCTGTTGCTGTGCTTGATGCAAGTCCAGCAACACAGTTAAGATCAGCTAGGCTGTCATCGGATCTTGGGACATCTGTATCTCAACAAGCAGATGTGGATGCCCAAAGTGCCCTGGACATCAAATGGCTGAAAACTGGTTGTTTCCCATTGAACCACCGACTGCAGGCAAGCTCAATTCAGCTCATTATCCTGAGGCCATGTCCTCTAGATCTAGACTCACAAGCCAGAAGAATCAGCCTCTTAATATCTGCCTTGCCAATCCTATGTTTCAATGAAATTGCCTCTGATTTTTCTAATCTCTGTAGAGCTCAGGCCCCATATACTCAATGTTATATCGAACAACTCCCTTGTCCCATGAACCAGTTAAGTAAATTTCTTGTAGTGCACCAAAGATAAGTATATTCTTTATCCAGGCATTGTTTCACCAAAGCCCTCAATAATTGTAGCAAGTGTGCAATTGCAGGAAATTGCTACCTCTACATAATTAAATATGGCACAAGAGCATGACATAGAATGAAGCATGATGTAGAAAGATGGCAAAAATAAAGCACTTGGAAATCTTCCCCAAGTAATAGACAAAACCAAATCAGAATATCCATATACTTCCCCCACGTATTTTCCTCAGGAGCTCATGTTTCACAGTCAGTCAATTAATAAAGAATTTCAGAATTTCATCCAAAAAGGCCTGAAGAGTGTATAAATATTGTCAGAAATTATCAATGGGAACGTCTGACAGCACCACTAAAATGAAGCCATTGTTTGGTTTGTAAAGGTTCTAAAGGATGCCAGTTTGAGAGGAGCTGCTCCAAGCTCTAAACTATTCTTTCATTGTCCTTTTGGTATAAAACTGCAAATGGCATGGTGCTCTACACATCGCACTGTGCTGCAAGCTCCCCAGCATGACTGTATGGAAATTAATGTGCTACACTGTCACATTTTGAAATATCTACGGACTTCTGAGAGAACACTTTTGTACAAAGGCTTAGAAGAGAAAGCTGCAAAAATAATTATATAAAGTGTATTAACTTTTTTTAATCAATCTATGAAATTAAATAGAAAAAATTGATGCGGAATATATTGGTATGTCAGTTTTATTTAATAAAGATATGTATTTCAACAATGTACTTTAGTAAATATTAATATTGTCTCACTTCAATATAATGTTGAGAAAACCATCATAAAGTTTCCAGGTCTACTTAAAGCATTAGACTACTTGGCATTGCACAGTGTGTATAGTCATTTTGATTTATGGCTCTTTGAAATGGAAAATATGCCCCCATATTTGGTGCACAATACATCCAGCGTGAAAATAATCCAGGAAAGCTGTCCAAGATGAAAAAAAAACACCTTTTAGTCCCCAGACCAAACAGGTTAATCTCTGCCATGATGATATATAATCATATTTGAACAACCCCAACATCTTTAGCACTTGTAACTAAGCTCCTAAACATATTTCTAAATTTTACTGCTTTCATTAAATAATTCCAGTCAATGTAACATCATCTACTTTGTATTGCTGCTGGAGTAAATATGGGCCAAATCACAATTGCTCCAGTATTATCCTTCTTTGTCATTGAATGTTAGAAACTGGTATTTTTGGAACAGCCCACTTTATAATACATCTTGCAATTGCTGAAATAATTTTGTTTTGTCTTATTTCTGAATATTTAAAACAAATAAAACATTAACCTATCACTTGTGTTGTTTTTTTCTTCATGTGTTGCAATTTGAAACAGTTCAAAGATGTAATTAGCAACCGTCAATATGACAATGTAGCTGTAAGTTGTCATAAAGCGTCTGACAGACGTCAAGAAATTAATTTTATCATAGTTTGAGATGGCTGAACAGAATAATGGCAGCATAATGAAGTTTATATTCCAGGAGGTCACTACTTCTTAAAAACATGTATTAAATAATACTTACTTGCTGGGTCTTCATATCAGCATTCTTGATTTTCAAGAAGAAAGAGAAATGGGCCTTAGTAAGCTCCATACATCAGTTATGACCATTTATGTAAAGAATCGACTGATCACAAGTTAACCTGGTTGAAACGTGAAATCCCCATACATATCAGATCAACTTCAATATTGTGCAACCAGTTTGATCCAACCAGATTTATTTTCTTGCCACCATCCCATCTTCTCTCTTACTGTTAGGCAACATTTGGGTTCTGGTTTTTAACCACTTCTTTGGCTTACAATTTTGACTGATTGTAGTCCAACTTATTTTCTGAGGCCTTTTCAAAGGCTGTACAAAATTGGAGTTGCTTCAGTGTTTTGTGAACAAATTTAATGTCCATTATACATTCCTGTCATAGATCACTATATGCTGTACACCCACTGGGTATAAAGAAAAGTTCTCTGTGGACCATTCTTTGCTTTTTTTTCAAGATAATGCATAAATCTTAAAAGGTCCAATGACCTGCGTTTCAGGCTCGCCCTCTGTCAAAACTTTATTAACCTCTGAATGAAGAAATGTCTCTTGTTACATCTTAAGATACAAAAAAGATGGAGGCTAATTTTGTCCTTTGGGAAGTTCAAGCTTGCTGAGTGCTTATGTCTGCCATCTTAGCCATTACAGAGATCAACCAAGAACACAGTCCTGTCAAACATCAAAGCAGACAAGATAAATCTCTAAAAGCACCATGTCTTGGAGAAGATTCTTCATAATTGAAGAATATACACTTAGTTGTACACATTAATGCATTACCCTCACTAAGCTAATTCAAGAGGGAGACCCAAGAGACTGCAGATGCTGGAAATCTGGAGCAATACACAAAGGAGCTGGAGGAACTCAGTGGGTCAGGCAGCATCTATGGAGGGAAGGGAACAGTCAACGTTTCAGGTCCATTGAGTTCCTCCAGCTCCTTTATGTGTTTCTAAGCTAATTCAACATTATTTAGCAACATCTTTCAAAAACGCAGGCGATCTCCTCTCTCTGTTGGAGCTTCTGACATCCATTATAGGATCTTCTGCTGTCCAATATCTAACTCGCAGAGTAGTCATGTGCATAGTGTCCAGATGATCCATCATCAGTACTTGGCCCTGTATTCCTTCGTTGGCAGTTGTCTTTGGCATTGGAAGATGACTGAGAGCATCTGCGTTACCTTCCTTGTTAGTTTTTTTCTACGATCTCAAAGTCAAAGCCCATCTTCATATCCTTTCACAGCAAAAGGGGCACTAGAGCCAAGAGTTTTACAGTCCTGATGCATGGTTTCAACCCAAAACATCGACAGTTCCTTTTCTTCCACAGATGCTGCTCAGCCAATTGAGTTTCTTCAGCAGATTGTTGCTGCAGATTCCAGCATCTGCACTGTCTTGTGTCATAGAGTCATGCAGCATGGAAACAGGCCCTTCGGCCCAACTCGTCCACGATGACTGTGTTGCCAAGTGAGCTGGTTTCATCTGCCCACATTTGGCCCATAGATCTCTAAACCTTTCCTATCCATGTACTTATCTAGGTGGCTTTTAAATGTTGCTAATGTGCCCGCCTCAATCATTATTTCTGGCAACTCATTTCAAATTTCTGGCAGCTCATTCCAAATACACATCACCCTTTGCATAACCAAGCTGACCTTGATGTCCCTTTTAAATCTCTCGCTTCTGATCTTAAACCCATGCCCACTTGTTTTTAGCACCTCCTCCCTAGGACAAAGACTATGTACTTTCACCCTGTCTATGTCCTTCATGATCGTATATACCTCTATCAGGTCACCCCTCGATCTCCTAGATTCCACAGAATAAAGTTCTAGTCTACGCAACCTCTCCTTTCAACTCAGGCCCCAAGTCCAGGCAACATCCTGATAAATCTTTTCTGCACTCTGTCTAGTTTAATAATATCGTTCCCATAACAGGGTGACCAAAACTGTATACAATACTCCAAGTGTGGCCTCACCAACATCTTATATAACAGCAGCATAACTTCCCATCTCCTATAATCAAAGCCCCGATCAATGAAGGCCAGCAATGAAGGCTTGCGTCTCCTAAGAGTTTTACTGACTTGGCAAGGATTTATTGAAATGATTCAACAATCCCATATATGCCTTTGGTTCAGAAACAGTAATTGGGCCAGCAATATTGGGAATCGTTTTTACTTTCTCTTCAACTGGGTATTTAAGACATTCACGTGAAATCACAAGGACCACACCATTCTCCAAGAAAGTACATTTATTTCTCTTTAAATGCAGGTCTGCCATTTCCAATATGCACAACACTTCTTCCAGATTCCACTGTTCTTAGGCTCTTGAGGCTCCCATAACCAGGATATTAAGTATACAGTAACCCTAGGAATTCCATGCAGCAACTCCTTCATTGTTCTCTGAATGATAGCAGGTGCAGACAACACGCTGAGGTGTAGATGATTTTATGTGAATAAGCCTTAGTGTGTGTTAACAGTCAAAAACTTCTTTGGTCACTCCTTTAACAATATCTATTTACGTGCTTGACTCATAACCAACTTAGTGAACTGCTGCTTTCCAGACAAATCTGCAAATATATCTTCTATTTTTGGAATGGGATATTGTTCCAGGACCAAGTTGTGATCCTTGCAATCTCCACAAATCCTAATGGATCCATCATACTTTAACATAGACACAGCGAGTGCTGCCCATTCAGAGTACTTAGCAGATTCAATTATTTTCTCTCTGAGAAGTCTGTCACATTTTGCCTTCAATTTTGGTTTCATTGCATGGGCCACTGACTTTAGCTTGAAGAACTATGGTTGTTCAACATGAATTTTGGTTTAGGTTCCCTTTCAGTGTGCCCAGCTCATCTTTGAAAACCACTTCACATCTCCATGGCAGCTCTGTAATCTTCTAGACGCACCCATCTTAACGTGATGTTCCTCCTATCTAGGGGTTTTCTTTCAGTCAGCCTCTTCCCAATGAGTTGGTCCAAAGCTTGCAACAACTATTAGGTTTTTAACCTGCAGCTAATATTTCATCATCAACTCCAACTATTTCAGTCCTTTTACCTGTGTAGTTTTCGGGTCTAGCTGTACATTTTTAAGTTCAGGTGTAGTATTTTCTGGCCACCTGGTTTCACATTCAGTCTGGTATCATCAGTGTAACAGCACATCCAGTGTCAAGCTCAAATGTCAGATGGTGGCAAATAAAATGCCTTCCTGAGTTAATTGTTGGGAATATATATGGTGTAGTGTACAACCTGAACAAATATGAAGTGCACAGAAGAACCAATGTGGTTTTGTTAAAGAGTGGTGCTACTGGCTGTTCAAGCATAAGAGCCGCTCTGCCCGAATCTTCACAGGGTTATGACGTAAGCCTTGCATCCACACACTCTCTGAACTGGGTTGAGGACATCACTCCTCTCAATTAAAAAAAATGTCATTCACTTTCATGACAACAATCAATCATTCTAATTTTGTTCATTCAGTCTCTTTATCATTAAACATTGTGAACACTATCTCTATATTAGAGTCTTCATTTATGTAAGAATTGTAAAAATTTTGTGTGCCTTCCTTCAATTTCTTGCTTTCATTTTGTTTACCGAACTTTATGTTTATTCCTACAAGCCCTCGCAGTATGGATATTTAAACCACATGTATGACACTTTTCAGCTGAACTAGCAAAATGGCATCTTATTTCCGTCCATGAGAATAACAACATCTTAAAATCGTATTTGGTTTGCTACAGAACAGTGAGTTTTGTTCTTTGTCCACTGTTACAAGGAACATATGGTCTCAAAATGTCTTCATGTTTTTGCTTGTCTGTTCCACTGATTGAGTAACTTTCAGTGCATTCTCAAAGGTCCAATTTACCTCTGATAACAACCGCTTCCAAATACAGTGTCATTGATTCTACACACTAATGTGTCTCTTAGTATCCGTGAGAGTGTGTTACCATAATTACAATCTTGTGATAAATATCCTCAATTCATGTCCAATCTCAGCCAATGTTTAGTTTGGTTTTCTTAACTATGAATCAAACTTAAATTTTTGCACATAATCACTTGAGTTTGGGTTAAAGTAATTCTTCAACATATCTTCCAATTACTTAAGTGTTAAATCACTGAGTTTCTCTGAGCTCAGCAGGTTTCTCATTAAACAATATGTAGTAGCTTCCACCACACTGATTAGAATGGACCTCTCTTTATTTTTAACATTGATGCTGTTCACAGTAATGTGCCAGTGTCTCAATATTCTTCCCATCCCAGTGTTTGAAGATTCAATGCTGCAGTTGAGCTTATTGTTGTAGCCATTTTCCTTTCCCTATTTTTTTTAAACTGGCAATGGTTACCTTTCCTTCTATCTCACTGAATTTGTTTTTATGACGTTCCCTGAATTTGTTTCCTATGACAAAAATTTGTTTCTCAACAATTTTACGTCACTTAGTTCTATCCTTGAAGTTTTCATCTCTGGGATCACTTCAGTGTGTCTACAAGTAATGCTAAATTGTTTTAATGACATTTCTCTAATAGGATGCCCAAAAACTGTACCGAGTATCCTAACTAATACTTTATTCATCAGTGGTCCAACTGCTGCTTTGTTCAAAATTATTGTGGCATCCAAACTATTGTACTCCATGCCTCATTTATAAAATAACATTGCCCTCTTTTTTGCATTATCTACATATATTTGTACCCTGAGGGTGTTTTGTTTTCAACTCTCTTTGTTTGTCCATATTCTTTACATTTTCCAGTGGGTGTTTCCAGTATTGTCATTTCTTGTTTTTACACCTATATTTGTATTACCTCATTTCTCCACATCATTTGCACATAACACTAAACTTCCTGAAGATTTTCACATTCTTCTTCATTGTTCTCACACTTCTGTACTGTTTCTTAGTCGAACTGTCAGGTCAGTTTGATTGAATTGATCGCTTTCACTTCTGGCCATGTTGTGTAAGAATATTTAAAGAAGACACAAACACAGTATCGGCCTGTTGAAGCAACTTCTTCAATGTCCATTGGTTTAACTGATTTAAATGCAACTACATGGCTAGGAGAGTATCAGAGAGGCATGGATTTCCATTTATGATGTGGTGCTATGTGGGTAAAAGAATTATTCAAATTCAAGGAAAACAGGATAAGATGGCCTTACATATGAACTTGAACCAGAGGATTGCATGAATATATGACAGTATCTCCCAACCTGATTGAGAGGTGAAACACGCAAGCTCCTTTGACATATTCTCTTGTTCTTCACAGGAGCTGTTCTTCATTACGTAGGGAAGAAATGAAGAGAAGTAGGGGAGAGGGAGATGGGGCTTGGTTTAGATTTTCTTTAAAATAACATCCCACCCACCCCTAATCTACTCTTCCTGAGGGTTAAAAGAATTCCACACCACCTCTAAGCCACTCCTAATTCAGACACATTAGCTTTAGATTTTGACTCAATTTACTCTTCTCTACGATATCCTTATATTGAGTGGGTAATCTTCTATTCGTTTTTGAAATGCCTTGAAAGTCTTCCAAGCATCATTATTATTATTTGCTTCTCTCTGTCTTTTCAAAGACTAATTTCATCTTACTGTTAGGAAATGGCCCGTCCTTTTAAGATAGTATATCTTTATTAGTCACATGTACATCGAAACAAACAGTGAGATACATCTTTTACATAGAGTGTTCTGGAGGCAGTCCGCAAGTGTCGCCATGCTTCTGACGCCAACAATAACATGCCCACAACTTCCTAACCCGTACATCTTTGGAATGTGGGAGGAAACCAGAACACCCAGAGGAAACCCACGCAGATACACAGGGAGAACGTACAAACTCCTTACAGACTGTGGCCGGAATTGAACCCGGAACACTGGCGCTGCAATAGCGTTACGCTAACTGCTACACTAGAAAGAGTGGAACACCTTCAGAAGTTTCAGCTCTATCTTTATGCACAATAACATTTGCCTGAGTGTTAGTTTTGAACAATTCAAAGGCAACATAAACAAAAAGGAAAAAAAAACACTCTCCTTACTCTCTTGAAGCTATGCCAAAGGAGATCCATTCTTAATTAGTGGAACCTTGGATTTCCTTTAATCACTCAATCTATCAAGACTATGTGGTAAATGCAAACACCATTTCCCCTGTGGCAAGCCATCATATGATAGGAATATATATCCTGGAAATTCATCTGCATGCTCTCCACAAGGATAAGGTACCACAAATTGTATTTGAAATTGCAAAATGCCCTCCCAGTGAATGAAGTTCCATGTCAGGAGTGCTGAAAATATGATTTTTATTATTTTTATGAACTACTTAATGCATATTATATGAGTTTGTAGAACAGTTTGTAAAGCTTAAATCAATGTTATGAATCCGCACATAAAACAGTTACTCTTAACAAGTACTAATACTCTACGTCAGGATTTCTCCATCACTGAGACAGAAACACTAAATTGCTTTTAATTCACATGTAAAGCACAGTATTACATACAAATAACATTTAAACATTAGATAAAGTATACAAAAGCACTATGATTAAAAATTGAAAGTGATTGGGATCCATTATCCAAATTTATTTATCCCTTGAATACCGATTGGTTCCAAAATATTTGGATTGGACACCTTGCATGTTATCTTGCACATCCAGGCACGGTAGTGCAGTGGTTAGCGTAACGCTTTACAGTGCCAGCGACCTGGGTTCAATTCCAGCCACTATTTGTAAGGAGTTTGTACGATCTCCCCATGTCTGCGTGGGTTTCCTCCATGTGCTCTGGTTTCCTCCCACATTCCAAATGTGTACGGGTTAGGAAGTTGTGGGCATGCTATGTTGGCGCTGGAAGCGTGGTGACACTTGCGGGCTGCCCCCAGAACACTCTACGCAAAAGATGCATTTCACCGTGTGTTTTGATGTACATGTGACTAATAAAGATATCTTATCTTACCTTTTCCAAATTTATTTGTCCTTTGAATACTGATTGGTTCCAAGGAATTTGGATTGGATATCTTGCACATTATCATACTTATTTGTCCCTTGAATACTGATTGGTTCCAAGGAATTTGAATTGGACATCTAGTTCATGAACAAGGAGGTAGTAAGTACTGGGTAAGCACCACAAAGGAGTGACTTGCCAGGACTTTGTGGAGTAGGTGGTTAGGCTTTGCAGACACTAAGTTTTACTTTAATAAATGATTAAATGGAGAAGTGGACCTAGCCTTTAGTCCCAGACCACTGTAATGGAGTATGGGGCTGAATTTATTCCGTGGTTCCAGACAGACTACAAACTGTAAAGGAGAATTTAGCAATCTGATACAATGAGGCATCATGCAGCATCTATGCATGTGCCCTTAGGCTGCCCATTAACAAATATTTTCTGCCTTTCATGAACTTGCAAATGGAATCTGGATAGAGTCTTTTTTATTTCAAATATAAACTTGATTCATAATAAAATATATATACAAAAAGAAAAAGTGCAAAACTCTGCATTCTTAGTGTCATTTGGTCCATACATCCAGTACTGTTAACATATATTTTTTAACATAGCACCATTGTCACTCATGTGGTCCCCTGGGGTGATACACTCTTTCATTGTGTGAGGGCTTCCCCACAGGACTCAACTCCAACGTCCAGCATTGGAAGGATCTTAGACTATGGTCCTTCACCACAGAGCCTCTGCACTGACTGCACCAAGCCTCAATGCATCGCTCAGCACATACTCCTGCAGCCTGGAATGTGCTAGTTGGCAGCGATCCCTTATGGATATCTCACTGTGTTGGAAGGCCAACAAGTTCCGGGCACACTGAAATATGAGTTGATGATCTTCCAGCAGCACTTTAATCTTGATAGAGTCTAGGAAAGGCTGAAGTCCTTTCTTGGAGCTATGGAACCTGAGTACATCAATTACACAGGCTTAGATACACAAGCTGTTTGTGAAGCTTTTAAGAATTCAATGTTAATCATTAATTCAGCAAAAAAAAAAGCCCTCCCATTAGCTACAGCAGCTGCCTGCCTGTGCCTTGCCCCCAGTTCAGTCTTCCTGTTCACATCACTGCATCTCAGCCCCTGGCTTACCAAGTGGTCATTATCCAGCTGCATTTCATTCTATCAAAGTGTTTGGCTCATCAGCTATTCATGTAAATACCGAGCCAGTGCTAACTGTGGAAGAGGCAATTTAATTGAGGATCTTCTGTCCAAATATCCATAATCCAAATACATCCAAAATTCAAAGGCCTCAGCTGTGCCTGATTACACCCCAGCACATTATCTTCTATGTAACTGCCAACCTTTCTTAATCTGAATTACTTTTGCTGGCAGCAGAGAAGAAGAATTTGCAATAAATAAGATTTAAAACATTTAAATGTTTATATCATGTATATCCACAGATAACACACAGTATTGCATACAGATAATTGAAATTGGTTTATTATTTAATTATTATTAAAATTTAAAAATTAGTTCAGGTACAAAAGCATCATTATTAAAATTAATAGAGATTGGTATTCATTATGTATTTGTCATCTGAATAAAACCATTGAGAGAAACAACACAGAAACAGGGCCTTCAACCCACCGTCCACACCAACCATTAACTACTCATTTTTACATGAATCCAATCCTAACCAATTTTATTCTCCTAATATTCTCATCAACTCCTCACAGATTCTACCCCTCACCTACACAGTGGCCAACTAACCTACCAACTTGCAGTTTCTTGGGACGTGGAAGGAAACCAAAGCACATGGAAGAAACCCATGCAGTCACTGGGAAAATGTGCAAACTCCACACAGACAGCACCAGAAGTCAAGATCAAACCCAGGTCACTAGAGCTGTGAGGCACTACTGAGTTCCAAGAAGTTTGGATTAAGGATCTTGTACCCTGAAAGCCAATGTTTTTAAGATACTTATTCAGTAATCGGAAACAAAACTGTAACCAAATTGTGTGTGAGAATGAACATATGTTCTGTGCAAGAACTCTTCCTATACATTCTTTGCACAAGATATTCGATGTTGCAGCGATACAGGGGAGGTGGTGGTATTCATAGTATAGTGGTTAGCAGAGAAATAGCAGGTGATAATTTATGAGGCAAACAAATAAGAATCTGTCAAATTTCCCACCACAGAAATAAACTAACGAGTAATAAGTATATTGGACCCAGCAATCTACAACACTTTGGTTCTTAAAATAGATATGATACCTATATGATATATAAAGTGCTGAAAGTTTCATTAAACTGTCTTTGGCCTCAAACATTGATTTGGCCTCAAACAATGTTTGGCTGTCCAAACATTGTAGTTGTGAGGTGTGGGGTGTGTTAGCGTGTGGGTGAAAGCTGAAAGTTAAGGCAACGGGTAGCGATCTGTGATCACAACTGAAATGAAGCAATAAATTTTGACTTCTGAGTTCAGCTTCTCAAAGCCGCACAGAAGCACACCGTCAAATGGTGTGACCCCAATTTAACGTAAAGGGAAAGTGCGCAGATGGAAATTGGAGGGCTGCATAATACAAAGGGAGGGGACATTGCTGGTGGGAGGGGCCTGAAGCTTAGCAATTCTCATACTTTGCTGTATGTAAGTATTAGATGAAGCTTTGTGTTATTGGTTCATTCTTGTAATCCTACACTGAAATGTACAGGAGTGGTCCACTGATGGATCTCCCATCTTCACTCTCCACCTCCCCCTCTAGACATTCCCATGCTGAACGATGAGCCCTTTCACCCTCCTCCATCTGCAGTTGTCACTGTTGCACTGTGTTGTGTGGAGTGCAGAAAACCACTAGAATTGTGGACACCCCCTCTCTGGGAAAGCACTGAATGATACAGTACCTCCTGACTTAAACATTCCACTTGCTTGATAAATGAGCTGATGATTACTTGGTTTTTCATTATTGGGTTCCTGCCTAATATTGGGCACCATTATTGTGTGCAAGTTCCCCATTGGTACCACAAGACAAGTTTGAAGAAGGACTTGGGGCTCCTGAGCATCGTTAGAGAAAAGAGATCTTCTATACAGTCAGGGATTCATTTGCAGTTACTGAGGTACTCCTTATTAGTTTCTTTTCCTTTGCTTTGCGATACCCTCAAATTCAGTGGGTTGTCACGTCTGATCTGAAGTCGTAAGCAGAAGGGACAGAGCGCCAGTTGGGCAACGCAAGGCAGATGAACAAGGCAGGCAGGCGATGCAAGCCCCCACTTCAATCACGGGGAGCAGGCATGCGAGCTAGCCGCTCAGGCACGCAGACTGACAGAAGGCAGCCCCTGCGCGTGTGCACAAGCAAGTGAGCCCAGCCTCGGCTGAATGTTTTTCCCAGAGCCCTGATTTACGTGGACAGGTTAACAGGCGACAGAGAGCATGAGAGGGTGTGATGGCAAAAGTGAGGCTGTCTGTTGTGCAAGGTTCCCACTTGGGGGAAAACTGGGTGCAGTGGGCTCTTCCCAATAGAACACCTCTCTCTACTTCTCTAGCACTGCCACAGGGAATCAACACTAGCAAGGTTCCCACTTGGGGGAAAACTGGGTGCAGTGGGCCCTTCCCAATAGAACACCTCTCTCTACTTCTCTAGCACTGCCACAGGGAATCAACACTAGCAAGGTTCCCACTTGGGGGAAAACTGGGTGCAGTGGGCCCTTCCCAATAGAACACCTCTCTCTACTTCTCTAGCACTGCCACAGGGAATCAACACTAGCAAGGTTCCCACTTGGGGGAAAACTGGGTGCACTGGACCCTTCCCAATAGAATACCTCTCTCTACTTCTCTAGCTCTGCCACAGGGAATCAACACTAGCATTACTATATGGCAATGCTCTCAGCGAGGGTGGCAGTGAGAAGCGATGTCACACACAGGTGTGGCTGTCTTGCAGTGGCAGGCATGCAACGGAAGGGCTCTGTGTTCACATGCAATACCCAACAGGACATGGGTCACAGGTCTCCCCGGTTGCCACGCAGCTCACAGGGGGCTGGGGTCCAGGGTCTGTCCTAGGGAAGAAGGTCTTACCTACACAGGCAGCATGAAAACATCTGGCCACAGCTGCACAAACCTCTTGCGGTTGAACAGAAGCTGCAATATCCCTTGCAGTTTATAACATTTCTTGGTGAGATACCAATGTGCGAGCAACCATTGGGGCACTGTATCTGGAGACAGATCCAAGTATGTGCCCAATCTGACAATTTTCAATGGAACAGAGAACACTACAACACAGGAACAGGCCCTTTGGCTCATGATGTTGTGCCAAGCTAATTAAACAAGTAATTAAATGTTGAACAAAACTAATCCATTCTGTCTACACAATGTCCATATCCCTCCATTTTCTGCACATTCATGCGCCTATTTAAGATCCTCTTAAGCACCTCCATCGTACTTGCCTCCGCCACCACTCCTGGCAGCACATTCCAGGCGCCCACCACTGTGTGAAAAACTTGCCCACAGATCTCCTTTGAACTTTCCCCTCTCACCTTAAATGCATGCCTTCTAGTATTAGACATTTCAACTCTGGGAAAAAGATATCAGCTGTCTACTCTATCGATACCTCTCATAATCTTAAAAACTTCTATCAGTTTCCCCTCAGCTTCTGCCGCTCCAGAGGAAGCAACCCAACTTTGTCCAACCTCTCTTTATAGCACATGCTCTCTAATACGGGCAGCATCCTGGTAAACCTCTTCTGCAACCTCTCCAAATCCTCTACATCCTTCCTATAATGGGGTGACCAGAACTGTATGCAATACTCCAGATGCAGCCTATCTAGAGTTTTATAAAGCTGCAACATAACTTCCTGACTCTTGAACTCAATGCCTAATAAAGGCAAGCATACCATACACCTTCTTTACCACCCCATCAACCTGTGTAGCCACTTTCAGGGAGCTATAGACTTGGACCCCTAGATCCCACTGTACATCAACACTGTTAATGGTCTTGCCATTAACAGTGTACTGTCCCCTTACATTTGAAAATCAAAGGGAAATTTATGTCATTCCCAGCCCTGGCTAACAATCCATTTTTCTCCTTTTTAATGCATTTCATTGCACTAGATTGGCAAATCCCCAAGACGTCATTGTAGATGCCCGGAAGGAACCAGGGACAAAAAAATTGATGGCAATGGTGACTGTCACATCACTGGCCATCCATGTCCAACAGCTCCAACAGTAGCAGATCCTCTTCTTGAGCCTGCAGATGTCTCGTATTGGCTCAGATGACAGCCTCAATTTAAAAACACCCTCCTCAGATCAAAGAGCTGTGAACTCTGATATGGACAATATTTCCTTCAACCTCTCTGCTGCCCTCTCTCCATCCAACCCACTCCTGTCTGTACTCCTTTACTCCTCTCCACTTCCATTGTGTCCCTCCTTTCTGTCTCACTCTTAACTCCCCACCTCTCTCCTTTCCACACCCTCTGTGCTACTCTCACATTTCCATCTCCTTCCTCTTTTTCACTTCCATCTTGTCCCTCCCTTCTGTCTCACTCTCATGTACCCTCACTCCACCTTCCTCCAGTCCTCCTCCTTCTTCCTCTGCACCTCCCTGCTCTGCACCGGCTGATCCCACCGCGTCATATTGTTACAACTCTAAATTTCAATAGCGTTCCTCTTTTGAAATGCTATCAAATATGTCATGTTGTCTCTTTCTCTAGTCTGATCAGTTAGAAAGCTTCCAAACAACACAAGAACTCTCTGGTGAAAGTTTCTGCCAGAGGGAACTGAGACACAAATTTTTAAGAAGTTTATTTTTATTCAAGTGGAGCATACATATGTCTCAGCAACCCCCTGAACTGTGGTTGTGTCTCACCTCAGTTTCAGTGGTCAGTTTGCTGTGCTCTGGGACATCGGCACAGGAGCCAGTAAATTTAAAGGTGTGAAATTCACTTCAAGATGACCTCAATAATGTCTCCTAAGGATGGTAATTGGTGTGATAAATGCCCACTTGCCTGCTATTAATTGACATCCTCACTTCAGCAAGTGGCTTATTATAGGCATACAAATACACTTCCATTGAATATCAATGGATGCTGTACAGCTGGTTTTAATCATATCATAAATTAATTTATTTTAAATTCCCAGTCCTGAGTTCAAAATTCTGCATTTTCTGCAGTTTAATGATTCCTCCACTTAAACTATGACTGTTTGCAACTAGCAGAATAGAAATTGATGATTTCCATTTGCAAATAAGGGTTGAAATTATCAGGCCACACACATTAGGTTAACATATTGTGCTTTTAGAAGCTAGTAGAGTCCTTGGGGATAAAAGTCTCAGTTGTGTCTGCTGTGTTTAAGGTGTCCTTATAAGACTATTTTATGTAATCTCTATCCAATTTCTAAAGGCCAAGGTTTGCAACAGAAATTTTAACCCTAAAAAGAGATGCCCTGGAGTCAAATTAGAGTTAGATGTTTAGAAATCCCAAACCGGATCTTAACTGACTCCATCTTCTCCAACTCTAGGTTGAACGGAGTTGGGACAACAAGCACCCAGTTGATATGGTTCCACAGGATGGGTTGATAGTTAAAATATTTTTATCAAGCTTGGATTTCGCATTTTACTGGATAAACCACAGTCAACCAGATTTCCCAGAGCTTGAGATGTTTGTCAGCTGAAAGGAAGCAAAGACTGATTTGGAATGAACATAAATGGCCAAAGACCACAGCTTTTGGGTCAGGATGAAAAAAAGTTTCCTCCCTCAACCAACCTCACCTCATCTCTCCCCCAACCTCTCCATGCTTCCTTCCCTAGTGAATCCTCATGGATTTCCGGGTTAAGGATCATCTGCTCCTGCAGACTCCCATCCTGCTCCAGTATCATCCTTCCATAACTGAAAGCCTATCCTGCTAATCAGGCTGACTTCCAGGTAGACGAACTGTCGAGGAGAAAAAAGTGCAGTGTTGAGTTAAAATTCCACAGTTATGTTCCACATTTCCTGTTTAAAAATCCATTTACCAGACATATACAATTTTCACATGTCAATATTGTAGTCTAGCAAATCTTGCACAGAGGATGTTACTCAAGTCCATAGGCAGCAAAATAACTAACAAGAGTTGAGATGCCTATGCACAGTGTGTATTGCTGCTGAAGTACAGTGCCTCTTTTGACAAGAGGTTGATGGCAAGGAAGATAAATAATTTTCATTTGCACCCTTTCCTGCAGAACCTTTAAAGGGAGATTTTTCACAGAAACTTTCATGCATCCAATATTGAGCACTGAACCTTCCCAGGCTACTACATGTCAAAGGAAGAGTTAGCTCCACTAAACGGCTGTGCATTTTCCCTATCGTGTTTATTCACATTATCTCCATTTTACTGATACAATAAACTAGTAGCACAATTACAAAAGAAAACTAACCACTGGAGCATGATATTGTTACATTAAACATTAAACATTAAAGCCTTGAACATTACCATTTTAAATGGATACTTTGATGTAAGATATGAAGTGAATTATGAACTATATGATTAAAATGGTACATTAAACTTAGTTGGTGTAGCTATCTGCATGACTCTCATACCACATTAAGCCCTGTGCCTGCAGAAATTCACTTAGATCTTTCTCCGCTATTTTTGCTTCTAATAATGAGTGACCTGGAGAAAAGCCAGATTCATTTAAGTTCACATTTTTCTCATTGTCAGTAAACATCTACTACACAAACATATCCTTTTCATATCTGCCATTGTTTAAATATTCCACAGTAGTAAAATGCTGGTGATCTTATGTCATGAAAGTTGTTAGATCCTCTGTCAATTTTTTTTTGCTCTTGCACTTCCTTGAACTTAGTCTGGTCCCTTTGCCTCTTTGGTATCTGGTTGATGACCTGCTGTGCTAGAAAGATAACTTTCTTTCTCATGCACATTGTTCTGTTCCGGTGAGTAAATTCAGCATCAGAAACTGGAAAATCCTCTTTCCTCTTTAGCTGTTTGCTTAACTTTGCACACTTCAGAGCTCAATCAATGAAATATTACTGTTTATATAAGCTGTTATGATCCAAAAATTAGAAATTGTAAAGGAAGTATCATTTCTGATTGATTTATTAATTGATAATTCCACTTGTCAAATTTTGGTTAAACCCTACATTGAAGTTATATCTCACTAAAAGCAGAATACTACTTGAAAGGTTCAATTAGTATTAGGAATGCTAAATGTCCATCTGGAGTATTGACAATATCAGCAGAAATGGCTGCAACTTGGATATAAAATTGACAGATGGTTAACACAGATATAATATGGAATACCAATATCCCTCCTCATCATTATTTAAGCAAGACCACAAGACATTTTCATCATCACAAGCAGTTGCTTTAATTTTATGATTGATGGATGTTTTCATGTGAAACTTCCTTTCGTGCTATGTGCATTCATGATTGATTCATATTTTAATGCTTTAAAATCAACTCAGTGTGTATTGTTTGATAGATGTCCATGAACAAGATGAAGCTAACATCAAAAAATAGAAAAAGGCAACTGATGTCAGATGCATTTGTTAATTAATTCAGTCCCCATTCTGGCATTGCTCCATTCTTTTTTAATCATAAGAACATTAAGAGCAGATCATAGCCATTGAAACCCTCGAGCCTGCCCTGCTATTCAATTAGATCATGGCTGATTAGTTCCATTTTTCATTTGTTTGTTCCAAATCTCTTGATATCCTTACCTCATGGAAATTGACCTGCCTCATTCTCGAAGACTGCAATTGCCCCTTCATCTCAAATCTCTTGGATTGTAGAGAGTTCAAAACTCCACTGAACTTAATGTGTTAACATGCAGATCTACTCATTAGTGGCCTGGTTCTAATTTTAAGATCTGCTCTTATATTTCTATTTCCTAATTCTTGATTTCCCCCTACAAGTGGGAAGGATTATTTCATATCCACTCTCTTGAATTCTTTTCAATATTTTAAGCATTTTAATCAAATTATCACCAGTATTCAGCCAGTTATTGTAATTAATGTTCAAGGACTAGGTGTCACTTTGTGTTAATCCAATTCAATTGGCAAATCCAAACCAGAAGTTATACTTTACCATTCCTGAGTAGAAGAGTAAGAACCATTTCCTGGACTGACTCTTGCCTGCGTGTTCTGCAGAGTTTGCACATTATCTCTTTCATGTAGGATAGGAAGGTCTGGAATGCAGCAAAAAGCAAGGAGGGTGGTCCCAGAGGAAATGCCTTCACTGGAACACTAGAGCGAATTAAACAAACCGCATGTTGGCCATGCCAGAGGTAAAGCAGCAGTGTAAGTTAAAACACTAAATAAACAGCTAGCACTCCACACAAATGATTATTATCAGAGACTATTGCCCATGTTCATTGGTCTGGAATGGAACTCTACAGATAAACAAAAACTGCATTTGAAACATCAGAGGCAGAGTTACTTCATTAAGATTGGTCTTGTTTAGATTACAATGGGCTGCCAGCATTTCAATGGATATACTTGACATTCGTTATATGATTGATAACACAAAAAAACTTTTGATTCTAGAGCAGCTTTTTTTGTCTAATAACCTTCAACTGTATTGCACTTAAAAAGCAGCCTGGCTTTTTGTGTTCTTCCTTCTGTGGTAGGGCTTGAAACCTCAACCTTTTGGCTAAGAGGTAATACTGATACTAATTAAAAGGTAGGATGTACAGAAGCCTTCAGGAACACCACAATGGAACACTACGGACCACCTCTTGCTCTACCATGGACTTGTCTCTGATTGTGGACCGTATGCAATGACTTCTCCCTTCTGCGGGGGACCTTGTGGCTGTCGGACCCATACCCTCCCGAAGTCCTCAGTCTCGGGGGGGTTCAAGGTCTCGCAGGTCGGGTGGTGGGGAGTGGGCCAGATGATGGGATAATGGAGACCCTCCCTTGGCCAGTGGGCCATGTGTTGAGCTGGTCGACGGCCTGCTGCAGTACACCCGACCACCCCTGCAATGTGTGGGAGGGTGTCAGCGTGCATATCATTTCTTTCAGCAGGCCGTTCATTCTTCTTATCAGGCCCGATGCCTGGGGATGATAGGGGATATGAAACAGCCACAAGATCCCCACCTCCGCCGCCCAGTTTTGTACCTTAGCCCCCGCAAAGTGTGAGCCCTGATCGGATTGCACCTCCCATGGGACTCCATAGATGAAGGAGAGGTGCTGCAATCCTTTGATGGTGCTGCTCTGGTCGGCCCTCTCACAGGGCACCGCCACCAGGACACCTGAGTATGTATCCACCATCGTCAGGGTGTACTCTTTTTTATTGTGGCATGGGAGCGGTCCGATATAGTCTATTTGCCACATGCAACCCACTCCCGTGCCGTGGCAAATGTGACCTGGTGGCCCCGCTGGCCAGCCTCGTGGTTTTACCTGCTGGCAGGTGGGACAATTTGCGACAGTGGTTTTATACTGATCCACTGTAAGGGCAACCCTGAACTGTTCTGCCCAGTGCCGCGTACCATCAGCCCCTAAGTGACCTCTCTTACGGTGCACCAATGTGGCTAGGGCGCTGAGGTCAGGTTCCTCCAAGGAGACAGTAGTGCAACATATCTCAGCAGCCTGGTCCACAGTGCCATTATATATGGCCTCCTGAGTGTTCTTCTGGGTATGGGCATCCACGTGGTGGTGGACTGATATCTGTCTCTGGGCGGCTTGGTTCCAGATATAGCACCAGTGTTCCTGTCCTCAGAGGGGGCGGCCGTGAACTTTCATCCCTGTCTCGTGCCATCCACACCGCCATACCGTTGGCTACTGCCCAGGAGTCGGTAGCAACCTGGACTGGCCTGGTGGTGTTCTGTAAAGTGAGTACTACCGCCACTAGCTCCGCCAATTGACTGGACCCTTCCGCTCCCTCTTTTGTTAATGTTTTCCCCGTGGCGGGATGAAGTGCCGCCGCTTTCCAGTGTTGTTTCCCGTTTCACCAGCAGCTGGAGCTGTCTGTGAACCAGACGTGCAGTTTCTGTTCGGGATCGAGGGAGTCAAAGGGTTGGCCCCAGGATACGGGAGAGGTCTTGATCTCAGGTATGTCCGGGGTGGGTCCTGGGACTGGGGGGAAGGACATGACCTGTTCGTGGAGGCGGCTGACCCCTTCCGGACCGCGTTCTGCTTGGTCCACGATGTACCACTTCCATTTCACTATCGAGGACCTCTGGGCTTTGCCCTCTGTGTGTGGAGTCAGGGGACTTGACCCAACGTATTATGTGCAGGTGGGAGCGAAGGACCATGGAGTCAGTACTGGTTTGGTTCTCGGTTGTGAGGAGTGCCAGGTAGCAGGCCAGCAGCTGGCACTCGAAGGGGCTGTAGCGGGTGGCAGCCTCAGGCAGTGATTTGGTCCAGAAGCCGAGCAGGACTCTGCGCCCCTGGACCTTCTGCCAGAGGCTCCACTCAGCCACTGACTCACCAGCGGAGACCTGCAACTCGAAGGGGACCCCTTCCTGTCGCGGGGAGAGGGGCAGGGCTTGCTCCACTGCCTGTTTGGCTGCTTCAAAGGCAGCCTGCTGTTCAGGCCCCCACAAAAAAGTGGCTTTCTTGCAGGAGATCTTATAAAGTGGTCTCAGGAGTATAGTCAGGTGAGGGATGTGTTGCCGCCAGTAGCCAAGGAGGCCCATGAAATTCTGGGTGTCTGTCTTATTGGTGGGGACAGCAAAATTTAAAATTTTGTTCTTCACAGTGTCAGGAATTTCTCTCCTGCCTGCGTGCCACTGTATGCCCAGGAACAATACATCCTGGGCTGGCCCTTGTACTTTTTCCATATTAATGGCCCAGCCCCGTTCTGAGGGAGGATATTAACATATCAAGAGCCTCTGAGACAATAGCCTCCGAGGGCCCCTGTAAAAGTATGTCGTCTACGTAATGGGTGAC
The DNA here is from genome assembly GCF_009764475.1 of Pristis pectinata. Lineage (NCBI taxonomy): Eukaryota > Metazoa > Chordata > Chondrichthyes > Rhinopristiformes > Pristidae > Pristis > Pristis pectinata. The sequence continues at coordinate 34,888,879 of NC_067419.1, forward strand.
TCACACCCCTGGGGGAAGAAGAATGGCTTGCAAATCTCGGGCTACTAAACCATGACAGATTGTGGGGCTGTGCACGTAGCCTTGTGGTAGACGTTGAAATGTATATTGCCTCCTGTCCCAGGTGAATGCAGATTGGCCCTGGGAGGTCTGGTAGAGGGGAATGGAGAAAAATGCATTAGCTAGATCTACCACGGCATACCATGGTTTGTCTGGGCGCCCTGCAATATCTTCCACTAAATTGACGATGTCGGGTACCACGGACGGAAGGGGGGGCAGCCTTGTTTAAGTGTTGATAGTCCACTGTCATGCACCTCGTCCCGTTCTTTTTGCAGACAGGCCAGATAGGGCTATTAAAAGGGGAGGCTGCGGGTCTAATGACTCCCTCCCGCAGCAGGGCTTGGACGGCCTCTGTCATGTCTCGGTGTCCCCCCGGCACCCTATACTGCCGACTGCAAACAACCTTGGAGGGAGGGGGAACAACGACCGGTTCCCACTTGGCCATCCCGACAACCACCATGGCTCAGGTGACTCCAAAGCTGAACTTGCCCTGGTTGGTGTGCAGGGACTGTCCCTTTAAGACATTAATCCCCAGTATACATTCCGTAGAGTCTGCGATTAAAACAGTCACAGTTCGGGGAAGTTGGTTCCCGATGGTCATGTGGACCTTGACTTCCTTTGCGGGCAGAAGGGAACCCCCCAATCCCTCTACCTGCATTTGGGCCCCCTTCCACGCAGCGGGGTTCCCTGGGACGATGGTGTGCTGGGCACCCGTGTCAATGAGTGCCATCCACCTCTGCACATTCCCCATTCCCCAGTGTACCGCTACGGGTATGTGTGGCCTCAGGTCCCCCGGGCGTGGAAGGGTGACAAAGCAGATGCACTGGGGACCCTGGCCTTCATCCTATGGGAGCGGGGTCGGGTGCTGCCACCCAGTGGGCGAGGATTCCTGCTGGCAGAAGTGGGACATTTCCTGTTGCAACAGGCCCTGGAGCTGAGCCTGGAGGGCAGGGTAGGCTGTTTCAGGTGGGGGAGGTGCAGAGGCAGTATTGGTGTCTGCGGGGGCAGCCCACGTGGCCCAGCGATTGGGGGCATCCCCCCCCCACCGTGTTGGGCTTGGCCCTGGGGTGGTCGCGAGGCATCCCCCGGCCAGGATTTCCCCCACAGAACTCCTTCCGTCGTGCATGGAGAGCGGGGGTCGGGATCCCATCTATGGTAGCGCTGTCCACCCCTGCGCGCAACAGGTCCGGGTACGGCTGCTTGTGCGTGAGGTGGTATCCCCGGCCCTCATCTCCGCTCTACGGACCTGTGTGGGCACCCCCCGCTGCATGTATTCTAACCCCTCCAGGAGGGTAATGGCTCCCTGTATGGTCCTCCCACTGGCGGGTCCCATGAGGGGCAGGACCACTGGCTTCAGGTCAGAGCGCACGGTGGTGACCAGGTACCCTGCTAGCGCACTGGTTGCAATGGTATTTTCTAACAGCCCGAGGTCGCCCATATATGCCATCACTAGTGCCCATTCCTGGATGACCCTGGTGCCCTCACTGACTGTGGTCGCACATATAAATCCCACTCGAGGAGGGTAGGGTATCAGACTCTCATGGCGGCCACTACCTGATCCCACAGGGTAGCGGTGTCCCCAATCCCTCCCAGTGGCACCTGCGGACCGTTATTAATGCTCTGTTGTTCCAACGAGCTCCCCAGGGCACTCACCTCCTGGTGAGAGAGGCTCACGTTGGGGTCCCCCTCATCCCACAGTTGGAGCAGCCACGCGGCCAGCTGTTTGCCTGGCCACTTGCGGTACCAATCTGCCAGCTGGGTGAGCTCTTTAACGGAGAAGTCCTGGGTCTCCATGGTCTCGGAGGGGCCGTGGGCACCTTCCCCTGCGGGGGTCCCATCCTGACTCCCTTCCCTTCTATGGCGGACCTGAGACTGCGTGGTGACTGGTCGAGCCTGCAGGGGCTTGGGTGCATAGGGCAGGAGGCAGGTATAATGGGGCTCGGGTTCCTTGGGTACACCCTCCTCATCATCGTCTATCCATATGTCCCCATCCCCCAGCCATGCGTCCAGCTTGTCGCTGCGCTGGACCAAGGCATAGATTTTAAACGGGTCTGGTTGCCAGCCAGACCTGTGGGCAGCTTGTGCCTGCTGTACTTGAATCAGCTGGCAGGCGACCTCAGTACCCCTGGCCTCGAGGTCGTTGGCCTGAGTCTGGGCAGTCTGAACTGCCTCCTGCAGAATGCAACATCACTGCTGAAGTGTTTCTATCTCCCTTTCCCTCTGTAGGCAGGTATCCCGTAACTGGTCAGTAATCTCAACCTGGCGCCCCAAGAGGGATGCCAGGAGCCAGAAGGCACCCCTTTGACTCCGGGGAACCCCGACTTCTGGAGGAGGGCCACCACGTGGTGCCCCAGTTTCTTACCACGTGGATCTAACTGCTCAGCCCAGTCCACTGGCTTTGCATGGTCTGCCAGCAGACTGGCCAGGCTCCCAAATCCCTCTCTCTCGTCAGTCCATCCGGGAATCCTCTCCTCAGTGCCCACATTTTCCTTCTTTCCTTGTTCCAGAACATCCTACCCACATCTGTGTCCAGCCGATAACCCTAAGACCCTGCTCGCAGCCCCAATTGTTGTGAGAGAGGTTCTTTCGGGTCTCAGAAGTAGAGGTATCTGGACACACAGTCTTGTATTTTAAAAAGGAGAATTTATTTACAAAGACAGACTCAGGAACAGAATGAAGAGGAACAGATGCACACTCGCACTTGGGTAATTGTGCAACGTGAGGGGAGTCGCAACAGGGGTGAAGTGCACACACACAACAAACTGGTACAAATGATCAAGGAATAAACAATACTTTGCCTGAACCCCCTGAATCTGGACAAACAACAGCTCTACGCTACTGGGAATCTACTTAAGACACTCCTAGACCCCTGTGGAAGTGCACCTTCTTACCAGTGGTCCCTCAATGTGGTCTCAACTTCAGCAGCAATCAGCAAAGAGGAAGAGCTACTCACGTGTACCATCTTTTATAGGGCTGGAGAGCTGGGTGGAGCCTGCTCAGGTAATTCAAACAGGCCAATGATCCAGGGTCAAGAACAAAGGTGTGTTACAAAGCCAATCCTTAGGTGTGCTCTTGATGGGTGGGGTGGAGCCAAACCTTTGATTGACAGTGGTGTCACTTCCGACCCGATGGGCAATGCTATCATCTGACCATGGGGGTCAGTAGTGTTGTCACCATCATCTGACAGCCATGGCCTTTCATATTACACCACATTTGGAGAGGGTTGAAGCAACCTTTAAACTGGTGGTGGTAAATGCACACAATGTTGGAGGCACTCTTTATCCTGCATTCAAACCTCTCCCATCTATTGTGGTAGGTCAGGGATTTTAGATAATTTTAATGCCTTCTTCTTCAAAAGTCCTATTGTGCAGGCAGTTTTATTCACAGTCAGTTGCTACAACTGGTAGCAGGTTCATTTCCAAAGTAGAAGGTTGTGGGTTCAAATCCACATGTAGAAGAAGGAGCAAAAAAAAATAGACTGACAATTTGGACGAGCTGGCTCTTGGGTGAGCTACTAAACCAAGGCTGCCTTTGTTCTCTCGTGGATGCAAATGATCCTATGATATTACTTTGGCTAGTGAGTAACCCTCAGGGTCCTGGCACTATTTATCCTCAATCAGTATCACAAAAGTAGATTATCTGATGATGATCACATTAGAGTTTGTGTGAGCATGCGGCGTGCACATTGGCTTCTGTGTTGCTCACATCACAGCAGTGATTACATTCTTAAAATACTGTAAAAGATTTTGAAGAGGGACAGATCAGAAATACAAACGTAATGCTTTGTTCTGCTGAAAGGTGAGTAACATAAATTTGAGGAGTGTTTTTATTTCCATTCGTTGAAGCTTCATTTACTGAGCAATTATGGTAACAATAGTGCAATTTGGCTAAACTACAAGCAGAGATTTAGTTTTCATTTTTAATTTGGTTTGTATTGAGACACAAGCTGTTTCACTGCATTTCACAGATGGCTAAGAAGCATGTGAGGTGCTTTATCTTCAAGTGGAAAGGAGAATGAAACTCACGACTGAAAAACTTTTGACCAAGATTCCCAGTCTGGTGTTCTCTCAGATTTTGACATTCTGACACATCTTCTGAGGGACCCAGCTACTGATCAGAATCAAACAACTGAAGAAACCATGCATTGCAAACTTTCCTTAGATCGGCACTGGTTAATGGCCTGTGCATTCATGCATTAGACCTGGATGGAATTGTGACTGGTACAGCAACTCAAAAGCTGCCGGTACTTAAGTCTGACCTCTGCACTTATGCCACATGTCCCTGATGTCCCGATATTCCTTTTCAATTATAAACCATGTCATGGATGCCAGAGGTGGCACTTCAGACACATCACTCTGGATTCTGAAACCCACTCTTTTATGAAAGGTGCTTTCTCCAAGAACTAACTGAGAAAGTTTCACTCCAAAGTTAACCATACTTGTGAACCAAGGATTGCATGCGATACCTAAGGCTGGCAAAGCAATCTGGATTTCATGGCAGATAAATGCAATATAATAAGAATGGTCCAGTTATTAAATTCCAACCATCCTCCATTAATGTTCAAAATGAATATTTTGCTGTTTCCCTACAGTTACTTTTTTGGTACAGGCAAGGTAACAACATCCTTCCTGACAAGTAAGATGCGGAAAAATAGTTAGTATAGAACTGAAAATCAATTGCCTGACCACACACAAGCGTCTCCACAGTTAATCGTGAATGTTCATGAACATTTTCAGCTTGTTCCGATTACAACCTCTGCAGATATTTCTGGACATCTGATTTGTTGAATCCCCTAGCTCTGCCTTTTCCCTAACTCCAGATTTACACACTGCCAATTAAAACAATTTCCCAAAACACTGAATTTATGAATGAAGCATTTAAGTAGATATATCAAAATCTCATATGAATAAAGAGAATAAGGAAATGCCAAACAATATTGAAGTTCTTGACCAGTTCAGAAAACAGCCAGATGTGATTATAACAATCCCCCTATGAAGGATGCTTGAAATTTTGCATTAAAATTGATAAGAGTAATATCAGAGGACTCATTTTTTTTAAAATGGAAAGCTAAATTCAGTGAACAAATTGTCACACAGTGCTGATCAATAAGGGTATTATATAGAGAGATGATTAAATAGAAATGAATACAATTAATTCTTACTTTGAGTTAGTTAAAAACATTCTGAAGATTCGGATAGATGAGCAGACAAAACTGAATATTTTCTACTTAAACCTGTGCAATATTTCAATGAGATCACAACTGTGATGAGACTGGAAAACAATCCATTTTACTAGCTTTGCATAATTGTGCTAATTGGTTTTTACTTCCTTCAGGAAGTTAAAAAAATCCAGGAAGGTTCTGTAGAATGTAGAATTCCCAATTGTAATCACTCTACCATTAATTTCCTTGTCTTCAGCTGCTGAAGCATTAAGACTGTGAATTTCTAATATGCCTCTCTCCCTCTCCTTCCTCTTTTTTGATGACCAAGCTTTTGGTTGGTCATCCTAATTTCTTCTTCCATAGCTAAGTCTCAAATTTTGTTAGAGAACATTCTGTGAAACACTGAAACATTCTAAAGCTTGAAAGACCCTCTACATTGTTGATTGTGGAAAAAAGTGCTCACAAATACCACATAACCTCTTGACATTCTCTGTTATCTTACTTTTAATACTTGAGTTGATTCATTCATACAGGATTCATTTGCAGTTAATATGCCAACATTCTCATAAAGAGGAGTAAAATGAGACATTAAAAAAATAAAAGCATATAAATTGCATTCCAAGAAGTTCTGCCTGCTTTTTAAGCAGAATTGACACATAGAAAGCATTTGGCATGTGGTTGTGCCAATTTCCTCTTTGTTTGCCCATTGAAAAAAAAATCTCCTTTTTGGGATGTGAGTATCGCTGGCAAGGCCAAGGTTTATCACCCATTCGCAATTGCTCTTGAGAAAATGCTGATGAACTGCCCTCTAGAGCTGTTGCAGGTACACCCACCTTTATCAGAAGACAGCCTCCAGAGAGGGACTTGAATGGTCAAGGATTAGAAGGCTACATGCCTAATGTGAGCAAGTGGGATTCGTATAAATAGATAATTAGCCAGGATGAATGTGGTGGGTCCAAGGGCACGGTAGTGTAGTGGTTAACATAACACTATTACAGAACCAGCAACCCGAGTTCAATTCCGGCCACTGTCTGTAAGGAGTTTGTACGTTCTCCCCGTGTCTGCATGGACTTCCTCCGGTTGCTCCAGTTTCCTCCCACAGTCCAAAGACATACGGGTCAGGAAGTTGTGTGCATGCTATGTTGGCGCCGGAAGCGTGGCGACACCATAGAACATGCTACACAAAGATGCATTTCACTGTGTGTTTCCACACACATGTGACTAGTAAAAATATCTTATCTTATTATTTCTGTGCTGTGCGACTCTGTGTATCTCTGACTCTATGTATGAGACATGATGCCAATCATTGGAATGTTCTCCTTTTGAGGCCCATTGATTTCAGTTCTACCAGGGCTCCTTGAGCCCACACGCAATCGAATGCTGCTTTCACTCTCAAATCACCTCTGGAATTCAGCTCCTTGATCCATGCTTGGACTAAGATTGTGAAGAGGTCCGGAGAGTATCCTGAGCCCTTGCTACCTTCCTTGCTTCTTCCACGTGTTGTTCAACATAATGAGAACTGATTCATTGGCTGAGGGAGGACAGTAGGTGACAGTCAGGAGGTTCCCTTGCCCAGGTTTGGTCTGATGTCATGATACTTCATGGGGGTCTGCAGTCAATGTTGTAGACTCCCAGGGTTTCTCCCTCCTCCTCCCACCTCTGTGCCACCAACTTTGATGGGTGTGTGCTGTCAGTTGGACAAGATCTGCACAATGATTGTGAAGGAGGAATCTTGCATGTTACTTGTGGAGACAACCATGTCAGGCTGCGGCTTAATTATTCTGTGAGACAGGTCTCCCAATTTAAAAACCAATCCCCAAATGTTCGTGAACATGGATTCAAAGGTGGACAGGACTGGGAGTTGCTTTGCTAAGTCAATGCCAGAGGGATCCAGTTTTATTCTTTTTCTGCCTTGATGTACTAGTTATGGTATTGCCAGGCCATGTAAGAGTCTGCCACAGTGCTGCAGGACTAGAGTCATATACAGGGGAAAGGACAGTCGATCTACTCCCTTAGAGGGCATTAATGTACTAAATAGGTAAAATCCAGCTTTTGGTCTTCAGTGTCTGATTAGTTGATTCTTATTAGAAATTTGGCTGAATGCTATTTTAGTCTTAATAATCATCAACAATCAGGATTGCCTATGAATGAACAAATATTGTAACATGTGTACACTTTGACCCACAAGGCTGAGATGTGATGCAAAACTTTGTCTCCAAGAACCTTGTTTATATTATCCTTACTTATACTGTAATAAATATTGTAGTAAAGTGATCTTGGGATGCTGTAGGTAATGTGTTAAGCTTGACTAAGTAGAACAGAATTATTGTCCTTTTCTGATGGTGATATAATACTTCCTGGCATCATCCATGTAAGCTCCGCTAAGCAAATATCAGTTAATGTATCCATTTGCAGTTATATGAGATGTGTTTGGACAGCTATTATGAAACGATCCTTACAAGACAGGTCCTTCCAAATTTTTTGTTATCCATAGTTCATTTTCTGCCAAAAACTGATACAAAATCCATGTGCATGCTATCAAAATGCATAGGTTATTTGCAAATGCTTTATTAAAAGTTATGTTAAACGTGTGTCCTAAATGATGCGTGCATTGGCACCCTCTCTTGTGCTATCAACTGCCCACAGAGTGTATCAAAATCTCCACAGCAGAGTCAGAAGACAAATGGAGCTGAATCTTAACTCCACAAATACAAGGTTGCATTCAAAGAAAGAGTATACTTTTAAAAACCTGATACCTAAAGCCAACCACCTTCTAATCTGCCCTCTTCAGGTTTAATTGGAAGTTGGTAACCAAGTCACTAACCAGGAGTGTAAGTGGCAATTAACTCTTTAAATGAAGCTACCTGCGGTTAATTTAAACTGCTTCACACACTTTGCTTTAACTGGTAGGTGTTTTCCAGCTTCAGGAAACCTGGTAGCTGCAGTAGGGTAAAGATAGCTTATGGGAAAAGGTAGGTACTTTAAAACACTGACTGTGGGCTGGGAGGAAGAGGCATGCTTTTATTCCCCAATTCTCCCAAGCCCTACTTCCACAGATTCCCAAGCTCACTACTCCATATGACCCAACTTTCAAAAACAAGAGGACATGGGTTTAAGGTTAAAGGAAGGGAGTTTTAAAGGGCATCTGAAAGGTAAAGATTTTTTTTTACACAGGGAGTGGTTGATATCTGGAATGTGCAGCCAGAGGAGGTGTTGGATTCAGATACAATCATTACAATTAAGAGATATTTAGACAGATACAGAAATAGGCAAGGCATAGAAGGATATGGCCCTAATGCAGGCAAATGGGATTAGTGTGGCTGGCAAAAAGGTTGGCATGGATGTGACTGGGGAAAAAGGATTTGTTTCTGTGCCATGCAACTCTAATAACTCCTACAAAAAGGTCCCCAAGATCAGGATCTTTGCTGAAGATCTCTAGGTAGTGAATTGGAACCACGTGCTGTTGTTCCTGTAGCTGACTCTTCAATCTTTCTCTGCTAATTGGGCTGACTTGCAGATGGAGTTTCAGATTCCATATATGCAGATTCCCTGCTCAAAATTCAGACCCATAAATCCCACCCAGGGGTGGAGAAGAGCAATGGAACATGTTTCACATTTGCAATTATAGAAACAACTTAAAGGGAAACAGTCGAAGTAAGTAGGAACCAGAATCCTGAACTGTACTCATGGGAATGTGGTATCCATGTGACTTAACCAGTGGTGTTTAAATTGTTGGCTCAAAGCTGCCACAAAGAAAACATAATTTAACAAGTACTAATTGGGAAGCAGAATGTGATGAAGTGTTCCTCCTGAGTCCACGTTAAAATCGTTGGACAATACTCGCGTCTCATTCCCATACTCTTTCGATTGCCTGATTCCCTTGCTGATTTATTTTCCTTTCTCAGCTGTAGCTTAAGCATCACTTTAAAAATTGCAACGGCTGAATCTTTGACCTTCCATTGGCTCGGAATCTCTTGGAGCTGTTGATTTATTTCAACATATTTGGACCGTTACCTCAGTTGGATATATCAGATTCCATTGCAAAGAAGAGTAGAGATATTATTCCTGGAGGCTGACATTTGCCCTTCAGTCAATGTCACTGTAGTCTAGTCATTGGTTGTTATCCCATTGTGGTTTATGGGAGCTTCCTGTGTGCTAACTGCCTGCTAGTTTCCTGTTTTATAACAGTTGCTGCACTTCAAAAGTACTTAATTGGCTGTATGTTTTTCAGGATGATGCAATGTTTTGTATAAATGTGGGTATTTATTTTACCATTTCCTTTTGAAAAGGAAGGTGAAAACATCAGCATACACTAATTTGATGCAAATAAACAGTGCACGAAAGAAAATTACAATCTCAAACAGGCAAAAGATATTTGATCTGTTTGAGCAGGAAAGGGGAAAAATGGAATCTTTCATAGGTTTCACTGGTACCAAAACATTTTTTTTAAGATACCTCAATACCTTGTTTTATTTTCTATTTTAAAGGCGACAATATTCACAAGTGGTCAATGAATTTATGCTCAAAATGTTAAGAGTCTCTGCAAGATTAAAGAGAAAGGTATTGATTGCATTTAATTCTAAACACAAGGTGCAGCCTTGAGTTGTCATAGAGATGACCTAAAGTTGCTTGCCAAGATTTTGTTAGGAACCAGTCCCACAACCAGTTCGTTTAATGTGACAGATGGAGTCTGATAATGAGAATTTTGTTTCATGTGAAAAGTTGGTGTGCACTACCCGTGGCAATGTCTGATCAAGAAGTTGCATAGTTTTAACACTGTTTAATGTGAACCCATTACCAAATGTATGTCTCGGTGCCCCTGTTGCTTATCAGAGCATGATGTGATACCTTGTGATCAATTGTCATGTAGGAGGGGAGCCACTTAGCCATCAGATACAAGAACAATAAGTAATTAACTTTGTTATTTTATTTGAAAGAAAGCTGCCCAAACCAGTGATTTAATGGAGAAAATTGTCTTGTAATAAGATACGAAAAAGTATTTACATTAAACATGGGAATAATGCTTGATTGTCTAAGTAGTCTATCAGATGCAATTTAAAAGTTTTGAATAGATTAAGTAAGAGTTTGTGAGTGAATTTTATTCAGTTCCTTATGTTATATCTTTATAGTTCTAAAATGTCTTGGCATTCCTAAATTATTACAAATACTTGAAAAGGCATGAAGCCAAATAAGATTTGCCGAAACTATATTACTTGGGCAATAACAGCCTTAAAATGGGTTTGATGGACTTAACTGCCCTGTTAATGCCAATATAGTAACCAACAGAAGGATTTTACTGCAGGTGGATGGAGTATCTAACTATTTCAGCTCATACTTCTTTCACTATGCAAACAAAGGACAAAATATATAGTTAGGAATTGTAATTTCATGAAAACATGGATAGATTATCGACCAATATGTCCTGTTGATGAGCTCCCTGACTAGTGCTCCTTAAGGGATCCATTAGTGGTCAATATAGGAATCAGTCAGCCTCCTATTTGTTAAAATTTGCACACAAAGATATTAATTGGGTTTGAGGGACAGAACTATATTTTTAACTGCAATGGTGTACAAAAGTACAGAATGATTGAGCAACAGAGTGACTGAAAGGGTGCTCTAGTGCTGGAGAGATAAAAATAAACAAATGGAAGGTAAGGAAATGCAGTAAAATGAAAATGGGGGAGGAAAAACCAATGCAAGTAAAATAGGCGATCAGAAGTACAGGGAAAATAAATAAGAAGATAGGTAGAAAGACACGGGTCTATTGAAAGGATGGAGCCCAACATAAGCTGTTTGCCTTTTGAAAAGGATTTGTTTTATTGCAAGTAATTGAATATGTAGAAGCAGAAGTGGCAATGATCCAGATGTCAATATCAACTTCACTGCAAAACCTAATTTTGTTAGAGCAAGTAAGATCTTAATTGCAAGGATTCTTCAGTTTCTGATAAAATATCACGTTTGAAGTTTTAATTTACAATTGGCTTGGACTCAGCTGAATTGGATTCCCAGTTTTCTATCATCAATAAACAAAATCAGAAAACACAATTAGTTTAAAAACACTGGAAGTACTCAGCAGGTTAGTTTTCGTTTGTTTCAGTTTTCCTCAGACTCAATTTCCCCCAATGACTTGCTCTTTTTGCAGCCAATTTAAAACTGTACTAGCTTGTGTATATTATTTATTCTCATCCTTCCTTCTGAGGTGTATTCACTCATATCCGTTTGCCCTCTAACTCATTTACCACTGGTCTTCCTACTTGACCAACCTATTTATTTTCCCATAAAACCTTTCACTGTTCTCCTCAATGATTGCCATATCACCAACTTTGGCACCATTTGCAAATTGCAAAATGTACCCTGCACCCTCATTTTCTATTGATTGTTGGATATTATTTGTCCTGGCATTGAACCTTAGAGGAATCGTCTGTATATGCCACTACAAACTCTTTGGGGGAGGGGGGAAAGAGAAGAGGGCGAAGCGATTGACTGAAACTTAATCCCTCAGCTAGTCTTGCATTTGTCCTTTTAACCCATAGCCTTTAATTCTGCTAACAAGTCTTGTTATGCTACTTTATCCAATACCTTTCAGAAGTCCATATCAGAAATGCCAACCACACTGTCTTCATCCACCTTCTATTACGACATCAAAGATCTTTATTCAGCAGGTCAAACATAATTTGGCTTTGCCAAGTTCTTGAAGATTTTCTGTTATTAATCCATGTGTCTCCAGAAGCCATTATTTTCTCCTCATTTATTGTGTCAGAATATAACATTTGCAGTCCTCCAGTCTTTTGGCACCCACTGTATCTGTGGAAGACTTGGTACCTTTGTAACTACTACCCTTTCTTCCATGAGAAAACTGATCAAAGAGACCTTTTTGGAATAAAGTCAACTTTGTCTGGAAATTCCCAAGTTCTGCTAAGTTGGTGTCAGTAATATAATTTTGATCCCATCACTAACCTAACTACCCGTGGCTTAACAAAAGGAAATTTTACTCCAACGTGCACAGTAAAATGTGAGGAACAAGATGAAATCTACGCAATTCCACCTCCATTCCCACCGCTTCGTATATCTGCAACTCTTGGCTTAATGTGTTTAAGTATAAGTTAACAAGTCAACCTTCAACCAGGATGTGCTTAAATTGAGCAAATGTGGCTTGAGAGTCACGCTGTTCAAGCCCCAGCAACATATCAGGAGAAATGCTCATTGCTATTTTTCTCCAGTCACTGGTTTTGAAATTTGTGCAGTGTAACTAATAGCTCTGAGGCTTTGTAGCTCTGCGTCAGTGAGTATTGGGGTAAAGAAAGAATGAAAGGCTAATATTCAATGGCACAAATGTTTTAGACTATTTAATTTTCTTTGATCTTCATGTTGCAGATTATTAATGGTGACATTTCAAGGTACATGAGCAATAAAAACCAGAGTTCACACCATACTGTGGGGTGTGTTTCAATGAACAATGATATTTTCTAAACAAGGCAGTAGATAATCTATTGTAATAGATTATTTTTACTGTAAATATATGGCTGCATTTTTTCCTGGTCAAGGTTTATTTCTGAGGTTACTTTAATGTTTTAACTTGGTGCTAGCAGATCTAATTGTGGAGTTTTGAGTTTTTGTCTGTGTTTCTGCGTATGGACACTTGTTGTATGCTGTTGATCCAACAGCCACAGATGGCTGGGTGGAAATCTTCCTTCATATATCTATAATACTGTTACAATAATACACATTAGAAGAAGTAAATCAGTGTCTGTTATATTGTTTGAGTTATTTTTGAACACAGCTCATACCTTTTATTCTTAAAATGCCTGTGTAAGTTGTTATAGTTAGTCTAACAGCATGGAAACAGGCCCTTCGGCCCAACTTGTCTATACTGACTGTGTTGCCCAGTGAGCTAGTCCCATCTACATGAGTTTGGCCCATAGCCCTCTAAACTTCTCCTATCCATGTGCTTATCTAGTTGGCTTTTAAATGTGCCTGCCTCAACCACTATTTCTGGCAGTTCATTCCAAATGTGCACCACTCTTTGCATGAAGAAACTGCTGCTGATGTCCCTTCTAAATCTCTCGCCTCTGATCTTAAACCTATGCCCTCCTGTTTTTAGCACCCCCTCCCTGGGGGAGAAAGACTGTGTGCCTTCACCTGTCCATGCCCCTCATGATTTTATATACCTCTATCAGTTTGTTAGTAAAAGGAAGGTAACTATATGGCCAACTGGGAACCTACAATTAAGTAATCAGGTTTGATATTTGAATTAGAACCTACTTCTCCTGCAGCCCAGAGAGAGCTCACCCAAGACACAGTCCACTGCCGTGACCAGAAACCACCTGGATTTCCAAATTCAGATCTACGCCATTGGCACCTTTCAGGATGTGCACCTGGACCTGGAAGTGATATCCAGCTTGAGGATTCCCGTGGCCCAAGGACATTCTGTATTTCTGGCCAAAAACAGACATCCAGCAGTGAAGATTCTAGATCTCCTTTAAAAACAACTACTATTGTCTCTTCCCTAATGGTTTCCCTTGGCCTTTCTGCTGTGACTGCAGACACTCTGGTCTAAGCTAGAGCTGGTACGGAAATGTTGCACAACATCTACTGAGTGTCCCTGTTTGGGAACCTGTCCAACAGTTGTGAACAAATGGGGTAAAATATCCCTTTAAGTCCTACATCAAATCCATAGCCTTTGCTCCACACAGCAGTACTCTGCCTCTCACATAAGACCTCCAGATGTAAAGAGAAGAGACTCGAGCTCCTGTGCATTTGGAAAATGAATGTTACTGAACCCTTGGAAAAGGATACCTCTTTACAATTTGCGTCTGGTCATGAATTTATAGCTCAAAGTAATACAGCACAGCTACAGGCCCTTCAGCCCACTGCAACTGTCATGCACCCATCTGCACTGTTCCTATTTTTCCTCTTGCTTCCTCATCAGCTCTTACTTGTCTCACCCCAATTTTCCTGCTGCCCACATGTACTGGAGGCAATTCACAGTAAGTAATTAACCCACCAACCAACACATCTTTTGGATGTGAGAGGGAACTGGAGCACCTGAAGGAAATCCTCAGTGAGGGAGAACACACAAACTTCTCGTGCGCAGAATTAGAGGTCAGGATTGAAGCCAGATCTCTTGAACTGGAAGGTAGCAGCACTAACTGCTGGTTCACTACGATAATCTAGTTCTTCATTGGTTGCTGCAAGATTGCTGTATCTAAAACCAGTGACACTACAAGCAGTTTAGTTCATATAGAGCATTAAGCATCCAAATGTCCCAACCTATTCCCTAAGTAACTGTAGCATTTTAAATGCACTGAATCTAATCAGGGATTTTGACCAACGTTTTTAACTGAGTGCCCATGGTTTTGTTTCTGTGCTCTATGCAGGAATAATGTTCCTGATAGAAAGGCTCTAGACAGACATTGAGCAAGTGCAAGCTATTAAGACACACAGGCTTTCTAACTATTCCTGGCTGTCCATTAAATGGCTGAGCTGGTAATTCCAAGGCATTGCTTGCTCTTGTTGGATACACAAAAGAGCCAGCTCTCAATTCTCCACTTAATCAATCCAGTTCCCATTTGATGTTAGGTCCAACCATTGAAAGTGGACTTTGAAATGTAATGAAGCATTATGACCTTTTGACAAATTTTCCATATGGGAAGAGTGAAAATTTATTGTAGCACTTTGACTTAAAGCTGCTAATAGGGTGAGGTTTCAGTTCATTAAGGTTATGTTGAACATTGATTTCATAAAAACAGCCCCAGGAATTTCCATGGGGATTTTCTTGATTGGCCAACATAACTTTGCACAGTTGTGGGCTCTTTTGGGAAATTATTCCGTAAAGACTGTGTGTTCAGATTTCTGAGTCCATCCAATGAGATTTCATGCTGTGGAACTAATTGGAATGCAAGCCATTTAACTTTATTCCACAAAGTCAACTGTTAGTAAGACAATGTGCTCAAATGCAAGTTTTCATTTCATCAAAAGTAGCTTAAATAAAATCAGCCAAGCTAGTTAAGTTGCATTGGAGCTTGGCACCCAAAATGGGAGTGCCAACCTTCCACAAAGCCATTCACCAAAACAGCCAACACCTTCCTTAAGACTCAAGAGATTCTGCAGATGCTGGAATCTGGAGTAATACACAATGCTGGAGGAAATCAGCAGGTCAGGCAGCATCTATGGAGGGAAGTAAACAGTCAACATTTTGGGCTGAGACCCTTCATCAGGACTGGCAGTTTAGCAATTTAAGAATTGTAAGGAGGCTGGCAGCATCTGAGTTTTAAACTATTTTACAGGTTTATTTGGGGAGAAGGTCACTGAAGATAAGAGCAGAGATGATTTCAAGTCCACTTTCATTTTGTTTAGGATATCCGTACATTTTGGTAGTGTGAAGTGTATAGATGGGTAGAGAAGGCTACCTAGTGTGCATAGTGACTGAAGAACTAGATCATTTGAAATAGCGGTTCCAAACTGTTGATATCAAACTTGTTAAAGTGTTTTCTTTTTAAATAGGGTTTGATGGCTTTGCTTTCTAGCAGCAAATCCCTGTAGTTCCTCATCAATACAAGATCAGAGCTGTTGATGTGCTCTGAATGCATTGTCCTCAAGAAGCTCCACCTTTTAATTGGCTCATTTGAGTGCTTGACACACTGGTCAGTGTCAAGTTGAATGTAAACAGACAGATTTGGGGTAATGACTCAATCTGGTGGCCCTCAGATTTTGATCAACACCATTTTTCTGCCCTAGCCTCACGTCCCTGTATTCTTCTTGTATCCAGAAATCTGTAAAACTCTGTTTTGAATGCATTTGGTGACTGAGCCTCCAGTGTCCTCTGGGGTAAAGAATTCCAAAGAGTGAACACTCTTCTCTGTACTTCAGTCCAGCAAGGCCTATCCTTTATCATGAGACTGTAACTCCTCATTCTAAATTCCTCAGCCAGGGGAACATGCCTCCCATATCACCCTGTCAAACTCTCTCAACTTTGTATGTTTCAATGAGATCTCCTTTCATTTTCCACACTCCAAAGAAGCCTATCCTACTCGATCTCTCCTCATCTAGCAGACTTGCCATCCCAGGAATCAGTCTGGAGAACCTTTGCCATACTGCCTCTATAAGAAGCAAATCCTTTTTTTCAGAAAAAAATGTTAAGGACACTAAATCATGCACAAGTGTGATTTCATCAAGGCCCAATAGTAGCAGCAATTGTATTCCATGACTGGGAATTCACTCTGTTAATCCAGCCATTTTCCAACTGAAAATGAGGGTGCATGAGGCATTGTTACTGTGGGTTCATAGTTTGGACGATCTGGCCCAATGTAAAATGACTCGAGTACTTGTGTTTTTCCACATAATGCAAAGTACATATGCTCCCCTCCCTTCCACCCCCTCCTCACTTAATGATCAGTCTAGGAATGGAATGTGAGTTCAGCATCCAGCATCCAGGTTCCAGCTCCTCTCTCATTGAATTCCCTACTGACCACTAGCTCAATTCACTTCATAGTAATCTTGGATAATAAATTAATATACTGAGCACAGACTAGAGATTGACTAGATATGAAATACTGATGCTGCCACCCAGTTACAAATAGCAAGAGATTTATAGAGACAAACCCTGAGTGTGATAATGGCCCAATCTCAGCCTTGGTCATTTTAACTTCCCTGGGTTTCTATCTCTATTTCTTTGGCACAAACTCAGACCTTTAGTAAATAAATGGCCCGTCTGAAATTCAGTGATAATGACATAATCCCAGGAAGGGTGTCTCACAACACCAGAGTCTGACAATATTGCTGTATGATTGGCAGGCAATGGCCTGCTTAGTGGAAAAACATGAGCTGCCCATAATCCCTGCAGCAGGGGAGATGAGTCCTGATTTAATGGAGTTGATTGTGTTTATCAATCAAGCTAAACACAAGCGCACAGTTTGCTCTTAGCAAAGTGATGCACATCTGTCTAAACTCAATGGAGCTCATTGCTTTGTAAAAGCTGTATTTTGATGCATGGCTCAGCTCAGGTTTTCAATTGTACAATGAACTGCTGCCATAATTAATAAAGAACATTGAACACTGCTTAAAAGTATATATTTACAATGTATACAGTATGAGTGCTTTATTTGATGTCTTCATTATTTAGAAATAATTGTCAAATTTTGGCCAAATCTTGTAGATTATCATAATTTTTATGTGCATGAGAAATAGAAGCAACAGTGAGCCATATGGATCCTTGAGCCTACTCTACCCTTCAGTTAACCCATAGCCAGTCCTGTACCACTCCATCACCTGATTTCCCCAATCCACTCATTCCCTTCAAACAAAAAGTGCTGGAAGAACGCAGCCAGTCAAACAGCATCTGTGGAAAGAGAAATCCAGTTAATATAACAGGTCAAAGGCCCTTCAACAAAATACTTTGGCAAAAGTCGTTTGAAATCAGCCTTCAGTACACTCGGCCACTGCATCCACATCTGAGGTAGACAACTACTGTATAACCCTCAGCCCAAACACATTTCTCCTCTTCAGTCCATTATCCTGAGACCATGGCTGTTAGTTCTTGATTCTCCAGCTGAACAACTTTGCAGCATTGACCCTGACAATCCACCACAGAATCTGGTTTATCTCACAATAAGGTATTAATATTTCACAAAGTTAATTTTCACTGCCTAGCTGGTAATTTTCAGTATGTGCACATTTAATGGATCACCCACCCGTAATGAAGCCCACCTGCTTTTGTTGTCACAGGTCTTTATTTTCCATTCAGCCGTGAAGGAACAGCCCTGCCTTTCTTCACACTGACGGACACCCACAAAGTTGCACCATTCTTTGATTGGAGACTTGCTCTCACTGCAAGAGGCACAGTAGAGCTGCTCCCTCGCAACTCCAGTGACCTGGAATCCTATCTTCAGTTACTGTCTGTGTCAAGTTTCCCTGTTTTCCCTGGTTGCTCCAGTTTCTTCCCATGTCCCTAAGACTTGCAGGTTGGTAGGTTAATTGACCAATATAAATTTCCCCTAGTGTGTAGGTGAGTGGTAGGATCTAGGATGCATTGATGGGAATGTGGGGAGAATAAAATAGGATTAGTATAAATGGGTGCTTGATCATTAGCACAGACTTGGTGGGTTGAGGGCCTGTTTCCATGCTGTGTGACTCTATGGTTCTTTGACTCTACACAGTTTAGCTGCCTCCTGTTTTACTTCCATTTTTTGCCTAGTGAGAACTGGGCTATACAGAATTGGTGGCCTCTATACCTAGTGGTATGGGCCCCTTCTCTGAAAGGAGAGCTGATGAGATCCAAACCTATAAATAAAAATTATGGAGATCTTGGACTGATTCTCACTGAGACACTTGGGGTCAGCCATGTTTTTATTGGGCCCTGAATGTGGGCCTGATGGATATACCAGCACTTGTAGCAGCGATCTGCTTGGACAGCTGACATCTTGTGCCAGCTGGTCCCAGACCCTGTGCTAGGCCTGAGGAAACTTCATCACTTGCTTATCACAGAAAACCAATTAGCTGAAACAATGGCCCTTTTCTCGCGAAGGACCCTTCCAAAGATTGATGGTTCTTTTTCCTTCAGCCACTCTTTGGCTCTTGAAGTCTCTGTGTGCCTGCTCATCAGGTGGTGTTGCCCCTGTTATGGCACAATCAGCTAGGACAAAGCCTTTGGGGTGGAATCAAGATTTACTTGTGATGGAAGTTCAGAGTCTCGTTCATCTTCACATCCAGTGGTGAATCAGGAACTCTTGGCTTTTGCCTTCCTTTTTTCCAGTGTAACCAATATCACACAGACTGTGGACCATGAGGGAAGAGCTACAGCACGTGTTTATGCTACACAGTCTGTTATATTTCTCTTTTGTGCATCTATGCATGTTTGCACTCTCTCTGTTTAAACTATGCTCAACATAAAATTCATCATCTTTTTTCCTCTTCCAATAATTTTGAAAAACTGAGCAGAAACCTCTAAAATGGGAAGGAAAATTGCCAGCAATTCAGCTGATTCCTGGAAAGCTGGTCAGCATCACAGGCTTGTGTTTTAGAATAAGTCTTCAGTGACCATTTCTGGGGAAAAATGTCAAGACTGAGTCTGAATTTTAGGAGTGACTAACAACTTCAAGATAAACCTGTCCATCATTAGCCTTCTAAATGTCTAACTCTCCAATACAAGCCTCATAACTTTTCTATCTATTGTGGCACTTCGCTGTTCAAGCATAGAAGTATAAACTATTAAATGTCTCATGAGCCCCAGAGTTGCTACTGATGGTCATGTTGCTGACAGGATTCACTTAATGCTATGGTTAAAATGACTTAATTTATTTATGCACACTTACATCCTAGGTCTGCTGAAATTACAAGTCCCACCAGAAGTGGAGAGAAACTGTGAGATTCAAGTCAAGGAATCTGATAGATTGTTAACCCATTTAAACAAGCAGAGATTAGGAAACACAGCAGCATCTGAATGCAGAAGGAAATAAATATGGCATTGTTCACATTTATCAAAGAGCCCTGTGTTTTGGATTTTGGCTTTGTTAGCTCTTCAGTAGGGAGAGCTATAATTATCTACAAATGCATCATGCCTTAAACTGATTATAGCATTGAATTTCCATAGGGTTTTTGTCATCTTTAAAAGATGCACATTTATGTAGCACCTTTGTTATGGTACAGCATCATTGTGGATTAGAGGGCAGGTGCTATAAGGAGAGGCTGGCCAAACCGGGGTTGTTTTCTCTGGAATGCCCGAGGCTGAGGGGAAATCTGATAGAAGTTTAAGATTATGAGAGGTATAGATAGAGTAGACAGCCAGTATTTTTATCTCTGGGTCGAAATGTCTGATAAATGTCGCATGCATTTAAGGTGGCGGGTGCATTGTCAGGGGTGGTGGTGGAGGCAGGTACAGCAGAGACATTTAAGAGGCCCTTAGGCACATGATTATGCAAAGAATGGAGAGATATGGACCATGTGCAGGCAGAAGGGATTAGTGCAATTCGGCATCATTGGCTTAATTAGTTCAGCATAACATGGTGGGCTGAAGGGCCTGTTCCTATTCTGTACTATTCTATGCTCTATCATGTCTCGGTCTAAATACTGGAAGTCTCTCCAAAAGCACAATGGGAAATATCTTTACCAGAAGTATTGTAGGAGTTCAAGAAGGCAGCTCACCATCTTCTGACCTTAACATCTACATCTGCATTGGGGGGAAAAAATATCAAGTTGGGTGGAGGGTTGTCACAGAACTTGATTCACACAAGGACGTATAAGGACTGAATGAAAGAAGCTGGTCTTGAAGGGGGAAAGAGGGATTTGGAGGCAAAAGTTTAGGAAGGCAATTTTAATGCTTAAGGTCCAAGATTCTGAGGACACAGCTGTCAATGGAGCAAAGAAACAGAAGTTGCATCAGAGCCCAGAAATGGAGGAGTGCAGAGGGTGATGAGAGTTGTATAGCTGGAGGACTTTGCAAGAAATGGAGAGAGGTGAAGCTACAGGTGGATCTGAACACGGGAGAAGAGAAACTTTAAGCAGAGCATTTGCTAGCTTGAGGACAATGTCAGTGGATTAGGTGAAAGTGTGTGCCTTCCCTTACTATTGTTTCACCAGGGTCTGCTGATTCCTGCAGAGAATCCTACAGTAATTCATTTGAAATTAAACAAATGACACCCACCCCTATTAAGCGACAAGTAGTGTGCTACTGAAGTCTGACAATGCTGTTGTGGTTAATTAGTACGACTTCCAGCACCGCACAGTTGGCTCACATGTTCTGGCGGTGTTGTCTAGTAATAAGTATAACACACTGAAAGATCCCAGTCAGGTGAAAGGCATGTTAGCTCTTAATAGACCATTCTAGGTACCAAAGTATCAATCAATCAACACTCAGTGATCAAAGAAGCTTAAAGTGCTTGTAACTATCCCCATAATCCATTAAATCTGTGAATGGCATAAGATTCCTCATTTGGTTGACTTCATATTTACTAGAGCACAGTGGAAAAGTTTGCTCTTCAGAGGTTTAGTCTTGAAGGTCCTAAGGTTATTCTTCACTATTTGGAATTAACGGTGAAGAATATCCATGTAATATTTACTAGGAAGTGCTTGTTCAAAGAATTCTGAATGCCTTGATGTTCAAGCAAGTTGTCTTCTCATTTTCCCACAGCA
The DNA here is from genome assembly GCF_009764475.1 of Pristis pectinata. Classification (NCBI taxonomy): domain Eukaryota; kingdom Metazoa; phylum Chordata; class Chondrichthyes; order Rhinopristiformes; family Pristidae; genus Pristis; species Pristis pectinata. The sequence goes on from NC_067419.1 coordinate 34,910,222, forward strand.
ATCCAAACCCTAACCTCAAACATTTCACTGAAATTTTTGATTTATGTTGTCACATCATTAACTGTGTTCCATCTCAATTACACATTTGGTATTGTGACATTAGTCATAGCGCAGAACAAATGGAAATGAATATATGTATAAAACCATTAGAAAGACATATGAAATATGATTAATAAAGAATTTCAAGGTCTCTCATTCTTGAAGTAAGATTTGGTCTCCACTGACTGTTCTCACACTCATGTACTGTAGGTGATGTTTTAATTAGATTTAAAGCAGAAGCTAAGTAAACCCTCAGTGTGGCCTTTAGGGACATTCTAAGTATTTAATTTTATAGTAAGTATTTTAACATTCTAAAGTATTTAATTTAAATCACTACGGTATAGCAACACTATGACCACTTTGATCACTTTGAGGTAAAATGGACTTTTTTGTTCTACTGTATACTTGTAAAAATTGTGTATAATTTGTTTTTCTTGTGAATGCTGCTTATATGATGCTATGTGCCTGTGATGCTGCTGCATACACATACTTGAACCTGTGGCAATAAACTCGACTTTGGACATTTTTGTTTGCATTTTCTGAAATGACAGTGTAAATTCTAGGAACTATTTTCTGCTACCATTGAAGGACAATGAAAACAATGTTTAAATCTAGTCTAACATTACAATTTATCTTTTATGTTTCTCATGACTTCTAGTACACTGGCACTTCAAAGCAAGTTATAAAGCTTGTTGAGTTTTTTGGTAGTTGTTACTTTTTTAAGATGTCTGATTTTCTGCAAGAGTTTAAAAGGCATCACTTTTCTATATGGGAGAAATAAAATGCCCAGAAATTGGTCTTGCTGCAATTGATATCAGTATTAATTGGGGAGTGTCCTATAGGAGAACAGATATAATGGTAATTCATTATTCATTACTTATTAATTAACAATAGCCATTAATGTTAATTAGAAATAAGAATATCGCACCAACCCTCATTAACCCTCACTGTTGCTTCAAACACATAAAACTATGGTCAGACACAATTCACTCCACTGAATAACAAACAGCAATACCACAGGAGATTAAACATCTTCAAAGCTGATTATTTTAAATAAATAATAAGTAGAAAGCAGGCTACAACCAGCAATGAAATCAATTTAAATATAATTTTCAATGCAAACTGCATGTGGTGCACTATTTTTTTAAAGTTGTTGTCACTAATCTCAAAAACTTGTTGGTTGATTGCATGATCTGACTTCAAAGTGGTAGACTTGTAAATTAGTTATTCAATGCCCAATCTGATTACAGCAATGAAAATCATTCATATGTTTTGCATCTTTGGACAATGATTGCCACCTTTTGCTAGTGGTTCATAGAATTATAGATTGATTACTGCACCAAAAGAGGCTATTTGGTGCATTGACCCTGTGTCAGCTCTTTGGTAGATTCACTCAGTGGATCCACTCCTCTTCTGAATGGTGATGTTGAATTTGCTTCCTCTATTCTTGTATTGAAGATCCCAGCACTTAAGTGTGATAGAATGTAGAACAGGGGCATGAGCAGCTGGCTGTCCTCCAAGGATGGCTTTGACAGGTGGTGGGACCCTGCCCCAGGCCCACCAGCTGTCAATTACTTGTGATTTTCTTTTTAATTCAGACGGTTACACTAGGACCTGCCAAAAATTAAAAAATATTGAAAACGCGGGTTTTACATTTGCATACTAGCTCAAATAAATTATTGTAAACAATGCTTAGCTTTCTCCCAACAGTATACATATGTATCCCAAATGGAACTATGTTTGTGCCAGGTTTTATCCAGCATGGGCTCAGCAGGCATGTTTCCCAACCTGAAAGTTGGGAAGCCTGGGAAAATTTGTATCTCCCTACTGGACTCCACACAGAGTCTACTGGAGTGGTACAGGAGCAGTCACAGTCAGCTGGGTCTGCACATAAGATGCAGCCACTAGAGTGGTACAGGGGTAATACAAGAGAGGTCACAGTCAGATGGTGCTGTATGTAGGGGGTAGCCATTAGTTCATCACCATGACAATGCTGGAAGCTGGGTCTTCTGCAGGAATACTCGGAGAGCTCTCCACTAGTGCTTGATGATCTGCCTTAATATTCCTTCATGTCACCTCCTGGTTCCTTACCAATTAAGTTAAATTTCTGTCCTTTGGTTATTAATCCTTCTGCTACTTGAAACTCCGTCTTTCCTTATTCCCTCAAATCCATTCATGATGTTTTGAATGCCTTCTACATTAATATAAATTGTCTGGTGAAATGTTAAACAAACTCATTCTGTGGAAAACAATAATGATACACATCTCTACCTTTTTATCCTTTGAAAAGTACACACCAGCTTCCAAAAGTAGAAATCACGCTCTAATATTTTTGGTCTAACTTTATACCCTCTAATCTGATTTGATTTATACCACTGGACACTGAACTCTAACTGCTTAATCAACTTGGTTATCCTAATCCAGTTTAATTCTGCAAGGTTTTCTCCAAAACAGACTGCAGTTGATAACTAAAAGACCAGAAGAGAGAACTGAGATCAAAGAACTTTCAGTCAAAGCTTCTTTCGACAGAGGTCGATAAATGCTTCGTGCTAAGGCTTTCAGGATGACACTTATCCTGAAACTTTTTGACATACAATTATGTTTCCTTTTGACATGTAGACCTAAATCTCAGATAATTTGCTGCCTGCAGTTAAATGCAATATAGATTGCACTAATACATATCAATGTATGGGAAATCAGAATCAAAAACTGTGGCAATGAACACTTAAGACCATAAGACATGGGAGCAGAATTAAGCCATTCAGCCCATCGAGCCTGCTCCGCCATTCGATCATGGGTGATTTATTTTTCCCTCTCAACCCCATTCTCTTGCATTTTCCCCATAACCTTTGACACCCTTACTAATCAAGAACCTATCAACCTCCACTTTAAATATACCTACTGACTTGGCCTCCACAGCAGTCTGTGCAATGAATTCCACAGATTCACCACCCTGTGGCAAAGAAATTCCTCCTCATCTCTGTTCTGAAGGTACGTCCTTCTATTCTGAGGCTGTGCCTTCTGGTCCTAGACTCTCCACACTACTGGAAACATCCTCTCCATGTCCACTCTATCCAGGCTTTTCAATATTCAGTAGGTTTCAATGAGATTCCCCCAACCCCCTTATCCTTCTAAACTCCAGTGAGTCCAGGCCCAGAGCCATCAAATGCTCCTCATACGTTAACCCTATCATTCCCGGGATCTTTCATGTAAACTTCCTCTAGACCCTCTCCAATGCCAACACATCCTTCCTTAATATGGGGCCCAAAATAGCTCACAATACACAGGTACAAAAGGAAGCCTTATGTCAGCTAGAAATTAAGAAACTGAGTAAAAGTAACTAATGATGCCACAGTTATATATTTTTCCCTCACTGATGCTCAGGGTGCTCCTTGATGCTCCCTCCTGAAACTTCACCCCCCCCCCCCCAACCCCCAACCCCCAACTCCTACTATCTGACCTGCACTTGCATCTAATTCCTTTCTAAATCTTTGGCTGAGTACTAATAGCATGTGGTATGAGATAAGATGTGAGAGAATTTCTCTTTTTTTTCCTCACCTTATCCACCTAAGCAAGATGAGGGAGAACATGCAAACATAAGGGACTGAAGATGCTGGAACCTGGAGCAACAAACAAGGTGCTGGAGGAAGTCAGTGGGTCAGGCAGAATCTGTGGAGGGAAGTAGACAGTCTGCATTTCAGATCAACCCGAAACATTGACTGTCTGTTTCCTTCCATAGATGCTGCCTGACCCGTTAAGTTCCTCCAGCATTTTGTCTGTTCAGAGGGAACATGTGAAAGAGTAGTGCAAGGAGCCAGTGAATGTGCATGGGGTGACATCCCTCCTGCACTCTAATATAATAGAGGACAGACACAGTTGCCTGCTTTTCACTTAATGAGTATCAGTGGCCAGCAAAAAGATAAATGTGAAGGGAGCACCTACTAGGTTACCAACAAGGTACATCCAACCACCCCATCAGTGACCAACACAATGATAAATTATACTCCACCCATTTCCACTTTCAGCAACCTCTGAACTTTTTCATATTTATATCTACAGAGATATCTATATCTATATACTATACACTCTCACTTACTTGTTCTCTCGCTCTCTCTTGAGGATTACTAACAGCTTTTACCTGGCATAAAGAAGATGCAAACAGAGTTAAAATCCAGCAGCTGTCACTCATCACTTGCACCAATGCCATTGTAATACTGCTATGTTCCTCAGCAGCTAAGGCACCAGTCTGATGTAAATCAGGGTCCTACACTTAGCCCACACTGTTAACTGTTGCCCTGGTGAGCATATTCTTCTCTTAAAGTTTGATGGTCGCCCAATAGCAGTCCTTCACCAGAGGAGTTTCTGTGGATCTGAAAAGAAACTTTGGACTATGATACAAACAGGTGAGGGGAGAAAGGCAGGGGTGCAATTGGAACATCAATGGTTCAGACTTTAATCAGAGGAAGCCAGCAGCTGGGCGGCGCAGTGACATAGCTTGTAGAGCCGCTGCTTCACAGACCAGTGACTCTGGTTCAATCCTGACCTCGGGTGCTGTCTGTCTGGAGTTCGCACATTCTCCCTGTGACAGTGTTGGTTTCCTCTGGGTGCTGTGGTTTTGCTCCCACATCCTAAAGACGTTAGGGCTGGTAAGTAAGTAGCCAGTGTTAATTGTCCCTAGTGTTAAGTGACTGGTTGAATCTGGCAAGGATTGATAAGAATGCCGGTAGGATAAAATGGGATTAACGTAGGATTAGTTTAAGTGAGTGATTGATGGTTGACATGGACTCAGTGAGTTGAAGGGCTTGTTCCCTTGTTGGATGTCTCTATGATTCTATGAGGACAGATCCAAATCCATGGCCAAGATAATTGGATGAATCATATATAGAGTGTGTTGAGACAAAATAAAGCTACCAAATCCTGCTCTTTTAAGGTGGTCTCCAAAAATAGCAATCTAACTTGATGTACAGTTGTTAAATTATCCCTGCTATGAGAACTGTTTACCAACTTGACAAGAGTACTCATTTTTAGGGTCTAGTCAATGCTGATCTCATTTGTGTGTGATGTCATGAAAATAAATGGCTCCTGATCATGTTCCTCTTCTGTTAAATTAAACACTTAAAATAAACCTCCCAACTTCTCCTTCCAGTGAGAATTACTGGATCCCAAGTCCCAGTTAACTGGAAAAGGGCATGCCATTCACCACAACAGTAATCACTAGTAGGGCACTAATACGGAACCAAGGCCATAAAATAATTTTTGCTTGCCTTCTATCCATTTTACAACTTCTTAGAACGCTTGATGATTTTCATTGTAATTTGCATTAAAAACAATGGAATATGGAGCAGAGATAGCCATTTGGCCCATCACGCTTGTTGCTGCTTCCGCAGACCATGTTTACCTCCATTAACGTTGACTTAGCCCACTTATTTGGAGATCAATAGATTTTTGGATGTTAATGGAAATGGGGGATATGGAGATAGTGCAGGCACAATGGGTTGAATGGACTCCTCCTGCTTCTATTTCTTATGTTCTTGGACCAGACAACAGTAACACAAGAAAATAGGAGCGGGTGTAGGCCACTCGCCCCATCAAGCCTGTTCCACTATTTCCATATGTTCAAATCCTCATGTGCTGATTCCACAGAGCCCTAAATTTCCAAAGATTTATCTGCCTCCTCTGTAAATACTCTTAATGATCTAGCCTTCATAACCTTCCAGGGCAGAGAATTCCAGAGTTTCACCACCCTCTGCAATAAGAAATTTCTCTCACCTCGGTGTTAAATGCCTTCCCCCTTATCTTATAGCAATGTCCCTCATTCAAGACCCTCCTCACTCATGAAAACACCTAAACAACCACCCTGTCATACCTCTTACAGGTTCAATAAGATCAACTCTAATTCTTCTAAACTTCAAAGAAGACTGGGTCTAATTTTTTTAGCTATTTGGGACAGAACAACATTCCTATCCCAGCAAGTATGCTAGCGACTCTCTCTGGACTGCCTCCAATGCTTGTATGTCCTTTCTTTAAAAAGAGGAACAAAACACCTGAAAGTTGTTGGACAACTACTTTTCCATCAGCCAGTATCTTGCCACTTTAGCCTATCCATTTGCAAGTGATAACTTATCTCTCTCCCTGGCAACTGAAGAATTATCATGCTCTAATATTCATGGAGCTTTCCATACAGAATAAAGATGAGACCTTTCATAGTGTGGATCTATCTCAATTTATTGTTACACCAAACCATTTTATTTTCAATGTCATCTTCCCAGCTGTAAACTCAACACTATATGTCAGCCACGACAAGTGGAGCAGCTTGTTTTAGCTGACCCTGCAGCAGTCAAAGCCATGACAAAGCAACTCATTAAAGTTTGGAGCTGCATACATGGTGCCAGGGGTAACATATTCAATAAGTTCCAAGTTATTGCTGAAGATCCTAAAGGCAGCAAGAAATGAAATTTCTTCTTTCTTTCTTGTGTTCATTTCTGCAGAAACTGTCACACTAATGATAATCCAATGGGCATAATGCTATACTTGTCAAATGTTGTGGGACTTCTATAGATCCCAAGTGACTGGATTCACTGACAAGTTTACCCCCTTTACCATTTCCCTTTAGTACAGGGCCAAGGAACTTTCTACCCAAAACTCCCATGCCTGGAAATTTGTCTCTGGGCAGCAGTGGATTGCTCCGTTCCGCTTCAAAAATGGGTGCCATTGAAGTCACGGGAATGAATTTTGGAAGCAGAGGTGAATGCATTGTTGCTCCTATGCATTTCATTTAATGCATTTCCATGTTCCAGAAGTCAAGGGTTCATGTGTGATGAGAATGGCGGCAGGGGTGCCCTGTGCCAGTTTGGTCCATCCACACAGCAACATTTGTTTGTAGTTTGTTTTTGTGGTGTTGTCTAGAACACTGATCTGCTGCTGAGAAATGTCACAGGGATCACAAGAGAAGGAGGAAGTCAAGTGAGGTTTGAGACAGACAGATTCTGGATTCATCTGCTCGTACATGGTACTAATGCCCATTCAACAGATACCAGATGGATATAATCCCACTGATACAACATATGGTAGAAGCATTGCTGAGTGACCAGAAATGCCAGACCTGGTTTTTCCACCTTATAGTATGCAATCTGACTCCATGCTAGAGGATGTAGCATTGAAAGCCAGTTGGATTTTTTGAGGCAAATGAATGGAAAAGCAATGGAAAAGAGTATTCCCTCCTTGAGTTGGCAATGGTTAATAGAGAGAATAAAATAAAAGTGAGGATGCTGCTTGGTTGGTTACTGAGACAAACCAAACAATTAAGCATTCTAATGGGGCTTACAAAGCCTTTGAAAATTTCTGCAGATTTCCACACAGTGGACAGATACAGGTTTTTCAGAGATGTCAGGCATGTCGGGAGACCTTTGACACATGCCTGATTGATATGAAGTTGCTGGCTAAAAATTGTTACTTCAGTCATGTGAGGGACTCATTGATCCATGACAGGATTGTATGTGGAATTTAAGATGCAGGGTTGAGTGTGGGTCTGGTGAGAGAAACAGGCTTAGAAAAGGAAAGACGAGTAACAGTTTGAAGTATGCATACATTGTGGCAAACAGCATGAATGACAGCAGAAGTGCCCATCTATGAGAAGGGATGCCACAGATACAAAAAAAAAATGTTCACTTCCATCCCAATACAGAAGGTAGCAAACACAAGGTACTAGTAATGGGACACTACTGTAATGTCACACAAGCTGACTGCAGTCCCCGTGAGATGTCTGGTGAAGTATGACAAGATCAAAGTCATGACCCTGAAGCCAGGGTGAGAGGAAATAGGAATAAATGAGCAGAGTAGAGAAGGCCAAGTATTCTACCCAGATATTTGCAGTGTATATATGTAATTGGGTTCAAAAGGTATTAAAATTTCATACTGAGATTGTAGCAAATGGTGTTAAGAGGTAGTTTAATTTGCATCCTCTCAATGCATGTAAATTTATTTGGGTGTGGTGGATCACTAGGAGAATAGACTCTGTTGTATTGAATGTGAAACAAACATGAAAGGAATGGTATAAGAGCTACGTGGCATTTAAGCTTGGAGGTAAAGCAATTCCAAGCATCATTAGAAATTGGAAAGCATTCAGTTTGGTGCACATAATGTGTGCTGCATTTAGCCCAATTGGAAGATCTGCAAAAAAATCCCAAAATTGGTGAAAATTATCTTTAAAAAAAATCATTGGGCTGTTTTCTCCCATTTGGTGCTCTAGGATGAGATGTGCATGATTCCCAACAGCAACAGACTTAGAAATTGCAGCTGCTGCCTTGTTGCTTTAATGTACATTCTCCATGGCAGTCCCTGCAACTATGCAGAAAGCTACTAGGCAGAAGATACGAAAGCTTGAAAGCATGTAACACCAGACTCAAGTACAACTTCTATCCCCCTGTTATCAGTCTCTTAAACGAACCTCTGAATTATTGATCTCCCAGTCTACCTCATCGTGTTCTGTACACTTTATTTGTTTACCTGCACTGCACTTCCTCTGTAGCTGCTACACTATGTTCTGCATTCTGTTTTCTTTTTACTACCTTGATATACTTACATATGGCATGATCTGCCTGGTTGGCACACAAACAAAAGTTTTTCTTTGTATCTTGGTACCCGTGACAATAATAAGCCAATTCAATTCAAAGATTCAAAGTTCAATTCATGGAACAAAAGGAGTGGGGACATATCCCTTAATTGTATCTAGCCACACATGCCTCCATACCTTTCTCAAGATCCTACCTATATGTGTACTCCTATGCTCTAAGTGGCCCAATTCACTGTGAGGCGGGCTAATAGTGTATGCAGGGATCAGACCGGTGAACTCTGCAGTGAGAATCTGCCGCAGGCGTTCGAACCCACAGAGCTGATCTGATGTACAAGCAGTTCATTGATCAGTGATATGAGCACAATGAGGAAGCAAAATGTGCCCCAGTGGGGTCACTTTAATGCATGTATGCTTGGTGACTTGTTGTGGGAGTTATTTGACAGTAACTGAAAATTGCAGGTGATGGGTTGCACACTTTGGGGCCACCTTGAGTCATTAATGACAAATGAGAGCTGTGCACTTTAATGACATCTTCACTTGTGCGAATGACATCAATGCCCTTTGCAATACCCTTGCAAAGCTGAATTGCATCTTTAAATTCCCAGCCCAATTCTCCAAGGGCAGATCCTCAACCAGAAATGGCTGCAATTACAGGCAAGGCACACACACAGATGATTTTTGGTGTACATTTTGCACATAGAAACATAAATTCTTTCAATGTCTAGGCACAAGCATTTTCAGATCGGAGAGCATTGCTAAGATGGATGATAACCACTTGTGGTCTTGTAAGTGGCTCAGAAATATGCTTATAGTGTGACTCGCGATGATCCCACAGATTGTGGTAAGGAGGACGTTATTTAAAGTGAATGCAGCTGCTGGATACAACAGTGCATTTCATCCAATCTGACATCATAGATATGCCCAGCGGCCCCTGTGCAGCTTTGCATGAAGGATCCGGAATAAATTTTGGGAACTGCACACAAGGGACCCAATTGGTTTTTAGGTTCAATTCCTTTAAGTAGAACAAAAAGGATGCTCTATCCAAAAGAATTTCTGCACCATTATTTTCAGCAACATTATGTTTTGATGTGATTAGTTGCATATTAATCTTACATTATATGTAGCTCAGAATAGGTGATAAATACATAATGCAAATGCACCAAATACAAAATTTATTCCATGTATGTCAAATAGTGGCTCAACCAAGATTATACAACATCATTTAAAAATAAATCAAACAGCAGTGCACTCACTGCCAGCATCAATGTGTTCTAGCTGTATCCATGGAAACTTCCTTAGCTTATCTGCCCTAGGCATTCTGAAGCAGCTGTAGTACAAAAGAAGAGAACTCGCTGGCTTTAATGCACAAGAGCCTGACTCAACCCCCAGTAAGCTCATTAGAAATGCTATGTAAATATAAGTGAACAAAATCTTTTTTCCACATTGCTAATAACCAACAAATATAGTGCACACCTGCAGCCCTTCAGAAGTCAAATACAAACTGAGACTGTCATCAATACCAACACAATTGCGATTGATATAGCACTTTAGACATCCCATAGTGCTTCACAGGGTATGCAATCAGACAAATAAAAAGCTGCCAGGTCAATGAAAGATAAGTATGGGCAGGCATCCAGAAGCTTATTCAAGGAGCTGGGTTTAAGTGTTGCCTTAACAGAGGAGAGAAATTTAGGGAGAAAACTCCAGAGCCTAGGGTCCCCAGACAGCTGAGGGTAAGGCCAACAATTACTCCAACTAAAGTCTGTGTTATGTGATTCAATTTTCAGCCCACAATACTTTCTAAGTGATGAAAATCTAGATAGACCAGAGCTCCAACGACACTTAGGTTGCATTAAAATCTCATGGACAGATGGAGAAAATATTTAAAAGGACTAATGCAAAACTAGGTACTTAGAGGACTAGAAGATAAGGGAAAGAGAAGTCATAAACAGCAATAGAAATGCTGGAAACACAGCAAGTCAGGCAGCATCCGTAACAAGAAAAGCAGAGTTAATGTCTCAGACTGAAGACCCTTTACAGGAACTTAAATAGAATATTATGCTGTGCTTGTTCAAAAACCCTGTTTCAATCACACCTGGGGAAATATGAGCTATTCCGGGCAATACACCTCACAACTTCTCCATGGATTTGACACCTTGTCGTGGTGGAGAACCTTGTGTGGTCCTGAGATCCTGAGAGTGATGCCGTCCGGAGCTATGCTCCTGGTAGGGTCACCCATGGGCGGTAAGGTTGATGGTGAGGTCCCTGACAAAGAACAATCCAACCAAGATGGAACAGGCGGTGGAACAGGGTGGACAAAGTTATTTTGAACTCAATGGCTGTGAAGGCGGATGAAGGCTGCAACAAATCCATCAGCTCCAATCGTCGTGGTTTCCATGTCATTGGAATCAGTTGGTTGATTTGTGAAGTATCGTGTGCTTTATGCAGTGCAACATCGAGTACATGTTAAACAAATACACGCACAGGTGTCTTCGCTCTGTGGGCTACTTCCAAGATTGGACTCATAAGCCACTTGAGAGCCCATAAATAGATCAACGGAACAAAGACCATCATCCTTGACCTCGAGGGCTAGCCATGACGGCGACAACACCTTACAAGGGTTTGCTTATTAGAGCAGAGATTTACTAGTTGATCATTGGATCCAGAGGATTAAATGATGTAGAGGAATTATACAAGCAATTATTTTATTTATGGGTATTTAGAAAGATAAAGACTAAACTAATTAAAGGTTTTACAATGCTAAGGGGAAATGATAGATGGATAGGGATAAATGATTAGAAATCCAGCCTTAGTTGGTTTTGCTAGTTGTGTCATGCAACAGTCCTTGTCTTCTGTCCCCAAAGTGAAAACTCTGGAAGTTAGTGGACTGAAGTTTGGAGGCACGGTACAACCCACTGATGCTGCTACACAGCCCAATTAGTGCTGTCAGCCAAGGATGAATTTCTGGGCAAAATTATTTATTCTAAGATAAGATCTCTTTATTGGTCACATGTACATCGAAACACACAGTGAAATACATCTTTTGTGTAGAGTGTTCTGGGCGGCAGTCGCAAGTGTCACCACTCTTCTGGTGCAACAGAGCATGCCCACAACTTCCTAACCTGTATGTCTTTGGAATGTGGGAGGAAACTGGAGCACGCCGGAGGAAACCCACGCAGACACGAGTGAGACCGTACAAAACTCCTTACAGACCAGCAGCGGGAATTGACCCCGGATCGCTGGCTCTGTAATAGTGTTACGCTAACCACTACACTACCATGAGGTTAGCGCTTGGGAGACATAGACTACAAGTTAAGAGTTAGGTTGTTTCAATGTGCAAAGCTAGGAAACACTTCTTAATGCAAAGGAAAGACAGAAGTTTGTAATGACCTTTCGAGAAAATGCCAATTAATATTAGATAGTTTGATTTATCTTAAATCTGAGAAAACTAAATTTCTTAACCTTAAGGGATTTGAAGGAAGGGTGTATTTCTGGATTTAGGTCACTATTGTGAGTTCATTAAGTGGCATTAGAGGTTCGAGGGACTGAATGGCTTGATCCTGTTCGATAGACTTAGTCTCTTAATATAGTACTTGTTTTTCAGTGTCATTTTGATGCTGACATGAATTGTTCAGGTTGTGCAGATAAATGCTGAATTGTTACTGGTGTTATTATATTTCATATAATTTCAGAGGTTTAGTTTTGGAAGACTGAACCATTCATTTATATCAATGAACTATGTACAATGGGTTCATAATGAGCAGCAATGTGCATAAAATATCACCAACAGAGTGAGATGGACTTGGAGGATAGGCACACAAAAGGAAGAGGCAAATCGAAGGAATGAAAGTTTAGAAAAATTCAAACAGTTAACTAATATTTTGGGAGTATATCATAACAAATTCTTATTACAAATGTGCAATTTCTTTTAATCTGCTGATCTGATTTGGAGTTTAATTATTCCATTTGGTCTCTATCATTCCATCAAATTAGTAGAGATATTCTTGAAAACTTCTCCCTCTGATCTATTCCTTCCTGAATGCCCCCAGGTTCTTGGTTTTTACTCTGATACTTTGAATTCTTGCTCCCTCAACTGTTGTTGTTTCTGACATTTTTATCCCATCTTATCATTTGCAATCTCAGTGCAACATTATTGCTCAACACATTGATTACAATCACATGCCCCACTGCTACTTCAGTTGATCTTCTGATTAGAACCATAGAACACTACAGCACAGAAAGCAGGCCATTCGGCCTTCTAGTCTGTGCTGAAACTTTATTCCACTAGTCCCATTGACCTGCACTCGTTCCATAACCCTCCAGACCTCTCCCATCCATATATCTATCCAATTTATTCTGAAAACTTATGATTTACCACGCATTTACCACGTCAGATGGCAGCTCAATTCCATACTCCCCACCACTCTCTGAGTGAAGAAGTTCCCCCTCATGTTCCCCCTAAACCTTTCCCCTTTCACCTTAAAGCCATGTCCTCTCGTACTTATCTCTCCTAATCCTAGGTGGAAAGAGCCTACTCGCATTTACTCTGTCTATACCCCACATAATTTTGTAACCCTCTATCAAACCTCCTTCATCCTTCTTACGCTCCAAGGAATAAGTCCTAACCTGTTCAATCTTTCCCTGTAACTTAACTCCTGAAGATCCCGCAACAATTCTAGTAAATCTTCTCTGCCACTCTTTCAATCTTACTGATATCCTTCCTATAGTTAGGTGACCAGAATTGCGCACAATACTCGCATATTTGGCTTCACCAATGTCTCATACAAACCTCACCATAACATCTCAACTCCTATACTCAATACTTTGATTTATGAATGCCAGGAGGCCAAAAAGTCTTCTTTAACAACCCTGTCTACCTGTGACACACTTTCAGGGAATTATGTATCTGAACTCCCAGATCCCTTTGTTCCTCCACACTCCTCAGTGCCTACCATTTACTGTGTATGTCCTACCTTGATTTGTCCTTCCAAAATGCACACTTGTCTGCATTAAATTCCATCTGCCATTTTCTGGCCCATTTTTTCCAGTTGGTCCAGATCCCTCTGCAAGCTTTGAAAGCCTTCCTCGCTGTCCACAATGCCTCCAATCTTAGTGTCATCAGCAAACTTGCTGATCCAATTTACCACATTATCATCTAGATCATTGATATAGACAACAAACAACAATAGTCCCAGCACAGATCCCTGAGGCACACCCACAAGTCACAGGCCTCCAGTCTGAGAAACCAATCATCCACTACCACTCTCTGTCTTCTCCCACACAGCCAATTTCGAATCCAGTTTACAACCTCTCCATGGGTATCTATGGTCTGAACCTTCTGAAACTAACCTCCCAAGTATGACCCTGTCAAAGGCCTTACTAAAGTCCATGTAGACAACATCCACAGCCTTTCCCTCATCTACTTTCTTGGTAACCTCCTCGGAAAAACACTACAAGATTCATTAAAAATGATCTACCACGCACAAGCCATGCTGACCATCCTTAATCAGCCCCTGGCTGTCCAAGTACTTGTATATCCGATCTCTCAAATACCTTCCAATAATTTACCCACCACTGAATGTCAGGCTCACCAGCCTGTAATTACCTGGTTTACTTTTAGAGCCCTTCATAAACAATGGAACAATATGAGCTACCCTCCAGTCCTCCAGCACTGCACCCGTGGCTAAGGACATTTTAAATCTATCTGCCAGTGCACCTGTAATTTCTACACTAGTCTCTCTCAAGGTCCAAGGTAAATATCCTGTCAGGCCTAGGGGATTTATCTACCTTTATCTGCTGTAAGGCAGCAAGTACCTCTTCCTCTTTAAAGCTCTATATGTTCCATGACACTACTGATTATTTCCCTTCCTTCCATATACACTATGCCAGTTTCCTGAGTAAATACTGATGCAAAAATAGCTGTTTAAGATCTTGCCCATCTCCTGTGGCTCCACACATAGATGACCACCCTGATCTTCTAGGGGACCAATTTTGTCCCTTACTATCCTTTTACTCTTAATATACTTGTAGAAACCCTTTGGGTTTACCTTCACATTATCTGCCAAAAGCAGCCTCATGTCTTCTTTTTGCCTTCCTGATTTCCTTCTTTAGTATTTCCTTCCATTTTCTATACTCTTCAAGTACCTCATTCCGTTCCTAGTTGCCTATACCTGCTATATACCTCTCTTTGTTTCTTAACCAGATCACCATTATCCCTTGAAAACCAAGGTTCCCTATGTCTGTTAACTTTGCCTTTAATCCTGGCAGGGACATTACGATCTCTGCACTCTCAAAATTTCGCCTTTGAAGGCCTTCCACTTACTGAACACATCCTTGCTAGAAAATAAATTATCCCAATCCAATCTTCCTAGATCTTTTTCTCATTCCCACAAAATTGGCCTTTCTCCAATTTAGAACCTCACTCGAGGACCAGACCTATCCTTATCCATAATTAGCTTGAAACTAATGATATTATGGTCACTGGACCCACAATGTTCACCTACACATACTTCTGTCACCTGACCTGTCTGGTTCCCTAATAGGAGATCAAGTATTGCATTCTGTCTCGTTGGTACCTCTATATATTGATTTAGAAAACTTTCCTGAACACATTTGACAAACACCAAGCCATCCAGCCCTTTCACAGTGTGGGAGTCCCAGTCAATATGTGGAAAGTTAAAATTCCCTACTATTATATCTTTCCACATATTGATTAGTGCTATATGTTATTCATTATTATTCAAAGGAGCTCGTGAAATTCTCTTTACTATTAACATGATGAGGATGCCAAGAAATGTTATTGAATAGCCCAATATTTAGGTGTGTTTTGCAATTAAAAACCATTTGCTAATTGGAGCTTTACAGTCAGTGCTACTTTTCTACACAAGTCTCATATCTCTTGCTTCCCTTAATATCCAAAAGAGCTATCAATGTCTGTCTTCAATATACTCTGCAGCTGAGTCACTGTGCAGAGAACACCAAAGATACACCAGCTCTTTCTTTTCATCTATTTTCTGAATGGATGATCCTTATCCTTATTTTGAGATTGTGGCCCCTTGTTCTAGACACCCAAGTCAAACATCATTCTTGCATTCACCTTGTGAAACCCTATAGAAATTTTACATATTTCAATGAGCTAAGTACTCATTCTTTAAAATTCAAAAGAGCATAGGCCCAGTCTCCTGAATCTCACTTAAAAGGACAATCTTCTATTCCAGGAATCAATCTGGCAAACCTTCACTGCCTCTACCACAAGTACTGTATATCCTTTCTTGGAGACTACATCTAATGTTCCAGGTGTAATCTCACCAGGGCCCTATATAATTTCAGTAAGGCATCCTGCACCAAAATCCTTTTCCAATGAAGCCTAACATATTGTTTGCCTTTCAGTGATTCTTGATCAAGGATGCCTAGGTCCCTCTTTTCAATCTCTCACTATTGGGGAAAAAAACACTTTATTTTTTCTACCAAGCATGACTCCATATTGTCCTTGCCCATTCACTTAGTCTGTGTCTCCTATGAAGTGACTCCTGAGTTCTCTTGGGTGAACCATGTAGGTGTTAAGAATTGAAGTGTGAAATTCTTTAGCACCATGCATTCATCTGAGAAATATGGCATTCGCCATCAGGAAAATTCTCAGATGATTAATATTCAAAGATCGGATGCTCTTTCTCTTGAGGAAAAGACCCAGATTATCAAGGAAAGACCTATAGACACATAAGCACCATCATTGACTGATTGCACTCATTGATAGTGCAACGCCTGAAATGCCACCTGTGTAGACCGTCATTGCCAAACTGATGCTTTTAGGAATGCAAAGATTCCAGAAGTGTCACCACTGAGGCACCTGCTGAATGATGTCTCAACAGCTGAATGCTCGAGAAAACAGTCCTATAATTAAAGCACACTCTGTAGACTTTGGAGTGTTTTTGAGCAGCTTATACTGTGTTCTGAAAGCTGCCCAGTCAGATGTTAGGAGAGGCCCTATAAAATCATATACTATGTATTGGTATTGGTTTCTTATTGCCACTTGTACCGAGGTACAGTGAAAAGATTGTCTTGCATACCGATCGTACAGGTCAATTCATTACACAGTGCAATTACCTTGAGTTAGTACAGAGTGCATTGATGTAGTACAGGTAAAAACAATAACAGTACAGAGTAAAGTGTCAAAGCTCCAGGGAAAGTGCAGTGCAATAAGGTGCAAGGTCACAACAAGGTAGATTGTGAGGTCAAAGTCCATCTCATTGTATAAGGGAACTGTTTCAATAATTTTATCACAGTGGGGTAGAAGCTGTCCTTAAGTCTGGGTGGTACGTGCCCTTAGGCTTCTGTATCTTCTACCTGATGGAAGAGGAGAGAAGAGAGAATGACCTGGGTGGGTGGGGTCTTTGATTATGCTGGCTGCTTGGCCAAGGCAGCGAGAGGTAAAGACAGAGTCCAAGGAGAGGAGGCTGGTTTTCGTGTTGCACTGGGCTGTGTCCACAACTCTCTGCAGATTCTTGCGGTCCTGTACCAAGCCGTGATGCATCCAGATAGGATGCTTTCTGTGGTGCATTGATAAAAGTTGGTGAGTGTCAAAGGGGACATAACAAACTTCTTTAGCCTCCTGAGGAAGTAGAGGCGCTGGTGAGCTTTCTTGGCCGTGGCATCTATGTGATTTGACCAGGACAGGCTATTGGTGATGTTCACTCCCAGGAACTTGAAGCGCTCAACCCTCTCGACCTCAGCACCATTGATGTAGACAGGTGCAAGTACACCGTCCCCTTTCCTGAAGTCAATGACCAGCTCTTTTGTTTGTTGACATGAGGGAAAGGTTGTTGTCATGATATCATGCCACTAAGCTCTCTATCTCCTTCCTGTGCTCTGACTCATCGCTGTTTGAGATATGGCCTACAATGGTGGTATCATCTGCAAACTTGTAGATGGAGTTAGAGCAGAATCTGGCCACACAATCATGAGTGCATAGGGAGTAGAGTAGCCTTGTGGGGCACCAGTGTTGAGAATAATCGTGTCGGAGGTATTGCTGCCTATCCTCACTGATTGCAGTCTGTTTGTTAGAAAGTCAAGGATCCAGTTACAGAGGGAGGTGTTGAGTCCTAGGTCTCGGAGTTTGGTGACAAGTTTGTTTGGGATTATAGTATTGAAGACAGAGCTGTAGTCAATAAGCAATAGTCTAACGTAGATTTCTTTACTGTCCAGATACTCCAGAGCTGAGTGTAGGGCCATGGTGATGGCATCCGCTGTAGACCTGTTTCAGCAATAGGCAAATTGCAGTGGGTCGAGATTGTCTCACTGTAATCTGCTGTACTATGAGTCATTCCACAACAGTTGTTGATTGTACCCAAAAGCTGCAATCAGCTAATGGAGAAAACACACCGTGTGTGATTGGTGACGTCATTAGCTACGTAGATGATACTGGAAACTCCTCAACTGTGACCACAGAAGTGCCTCGGTCATTTTCCTTCGGGCCACTATTTCAACCAGAAGTGATCACTAGGACGTCTAAACAGGTAAACCCACTTCATGTAATTTCAAGGCAATACACTTCAAAGATATGATTAAGTTTCTTAAAAATAACCAGAGTCATTTCTATTTGAATAGAACATTTGAAGTAGATAGGTTGGGAGACTTGCAGAAGAATGATTAGATGTTTCACAAAGAATCAACTAATGGAACAAGTTGCTGGCTTGTGCAGTAAACGTTCCTCTACTGGAAGCCTTCAAGAGGATGTAGGACATTTGCCAAGCTTTGACAGGCATTCAAATGAAGTGTTTTATTGGCCAATTAAATGGAAAGAATTTCTTTTTGTTCAACATACATTGGAGGACAGGTCCTTTCTCTCTAACTAAACTGATAGTCAATTGCTGCACTTCTTAGTTCAAAAGATGCCTGATTCACTCTCCCATATCTTTGCCTCTCATGCGATTTCCCATGTCAGTCTGGCAGTAAAAGCTTGTAATAACATTAGTAAACTCTAATGTGAGCTATAATTAAGCTGGCCATGTCAAGCCATTTATGTGACTATACTGAAGAACTTGCTTGATCAGTTTAGCTTGCTGTCATGACAGGCATGTGCAATGATTCAGTAGGATTCAAAAAAGGATGCTAGAATGCAAGGTCATAAGGTGCAAATGATAGAGGCTACTTAATCCATCCAGGATTTTTTAACACATTTGCATTCTGCTGTATGCTACTTTATACAGCTGCAATTGAATAACTCAATCTTCCACTAATAGGCAGGCATTCTCTTGAGCAGAAACGCAGGGCTCCCGAGCATGAGCCAAAGGGCACTCTTCTGCTACTGTTAAATCTCAGTCCCTGGACACCTTTCACTGCACTGGTGGGTTCCCGTTGGAGTCCAAAACAGAAATGCAGACATCTGTAAGCTTCTCAGCTCTCAGACTGGGAAGTTTGCCACTGACCCTATGCCAGGTTAACCTTGCATAAGAACAGCTGCCCCAATGAAATGAATAGGAAGAAATGGGTGCCAGGAGAACAGTAAGTAGCCTCTTAATTTGAATTAAGTCAATAAGCTTAAACGTATTGAATTGTTCTTACTCGCGTGAATGGTTTTTGGTATTTTTTTAATTTTATCTTTTTCAATATTATTTTTACTTTTTTAATTCTTCTTGATTGTTTTCAAGTATTAATGAATTTAATTCCATTTTCGTGACAACCTTGATGGCCAGTAAATTTGCCTATCCATGTGGAAGTCCCTGTAGAGCAGCACTGGCCCTGGATTAAACCAGCAGGAGCAACTTCCTTTGCTGCCTGTTGTCCCTGTGCCACTGCCCAAGGCTCTCCATAGTGTCTGTGCAGAGATGGAGACTTCCCTATGGGTGACTTTGTTGTGTCAATGCTTCTGTACAGTTCGAAATAGGCAAAGAAAAATCTCTTCCTCAGATCCATTTTAAACCTCCTCTCACGCTAAATCTATGCCTTCTAGTTTTAGATACCTGCTATGGAGAAAAAATTTCCTACTGTCCACCCTATCTATACCCCTCATAATATTGTATAGTTCAAACAGGTCCTCCCTCAGCCTTTGAAGAAAACAAACCCAGCCTATCCAGTCTCTCCTCATAACTGAACATACCATCCCAGGCAAAGTCCTGGTGAATTTTCTCTCCCCAGTGCAATCACACTCTTTCTACAGTTTGGCTGTATGACTCCATGACTCTAAGATGGTACATTGGACACTATAGGTTCATGCAATTGGCACAAGGCACTTCAAAGAAATGATCAGGGAATGGTATTGATTGATATATCTATTTGTTGGCACAGTGAGTCACACTACCAGGAGCCAGGATAGGCTTAATAGATCGAATGGCCTCATTCTGTGCTGTAACAATGCTGTCATTCTCTGGCTCTTCATTGCTTGGTGATATTCCGGCAGAATGGATCTCCCAAGTGGCATGTTTAATTTCACTGGGTTCGATAAGTGTTCAGGAGATCCATCCAGCCACGTTACCACTCAAACAGCGAAAAGGAAATCTTCAATGGTCTTTTTCTTATTAGTCAAATTCAAAATAATCTAGGAAATTTAAATTTGGTTGATTCAAATGAATTTGACATTTTCAGATTTGATCAATTTGCTTCTATCAGTTTCTATTCATTACTCATCCGACAAGTCACTACTCAGTTACATAATTTTCGATTGGTGCAGGCTAAATTAATTGGGCCTTGACAGCTAAGTGTAGTGCTTTAAATTCATTCAACATAAGGCAAAGGATTTTCGAAGTTCTCTGCAAATTACAATTCAGTGCTTAATAAGAACTCTATTTATTTGTGAAACAAAAATATTATCATCCAATGAAAATATATTGTTTGCTACGACCATAATTAACTGTGATTTATTTTGACTCCTATTTTCAGAGACTTTTAAACATTAAATATAGATTGCTGTATGAGTATCAAATAATTCTACATAAATACATGGAGGCCATTGTGTCAAAATACTTACAGGGTTCGACAGCACCACTGAACAAGTACCACTATGTAAAAGATGCAACATGGCAATTTCTTTCAGCTGAATGATTCACTAAGCACCAACTACAGAATAGGGCATATTAACATCATACATTCCCCTCTGAAAGGCATCCAACTAGCTTAGTATTTATATTTCAATGACAGTTTGTGATAGCTGTGGTCATTAGTGATTTTTGGTGTTATTTCAACATCTTTTACGGGTCTCCCTTGATCTCCTCTCCTCTCTGATTAAAGATATTAGGATTGGATGGCACATTTTGGGGACATATCCATTGTCAGATAATTGTGTGCCCCACAAATCAGATGACTGAGGAGAGCTCAAAACAGATTTTAAAGTATCAGAATCATCTTTAGCATGACATGCTGACAGATCACGACTTTGCTTTAATCATGCTGGTGTCACTGGTGTGGTTTCATAGTGTCTTTGAACAGAATAGACATCAGTGAGGTGGGAACAGTGGTGGGGAAAGGGGGAGTGGGGCCTATTAAAAGTACTGTGCTCAGACATCAGGCAGAGAGATGGAGGGATAAAGAGCTGTACTCCCTTGTGCTGCTCTGGTCAGGCTGTTGAATTGTTTCCTGCTTTGAACCCAGTTCTTGATGAGGGAATCCGTATGTGCCAACTCTCTCCAGGCTTACTTGATGTTGATCTTTGCATTCTTATTGGCATTTATAGGACTGTGAAAGATTTAAAAACTGTATCATAAGATACAACATGTTAGTGCCCTATGCCGTGAGTTCCACAAATTCTGTGATTTTCAGAGAACCATAGAGAGATATATCATGGAAACAGGCCCTTTGGCCTATCAAGTCGACAGTGACCATCAAACATCCAATTTTACACTAATTCCACACCAGCTCATCCTATTTTCCTCATATTCCCCTCTAGCTCACCCCAGATTCTACCACCCACCTACACATGAATGGCAATTTACTCCGACAATTAACCTACCAATCCACACTTTTGCTTTATGGGAGGAAACTGGAGCATCCGGAGGAAGACCATGCTTTCACAGGGAGAACATGCCATCTCCACACAGATAGCACCGGATGTTAGGATCGAACCTGGGTCTCCAGGACTGTGAGGCAGTAGCTGTACTAGCTGCGCAACTTTCCTTTCTAGGTCCTCTGTGTGCCTGACACACTAAATCATGGAGGAGTTCAGACACACAATGGTGACCCCAGAGAGGTTGTAGAGAGCCTAGAAGCAACTTTGCAAGAAACTGCAGAGAGTTGTGGACACAGCCCAGCACATCACGGACAGCAGCCTCCCCTCCTTGGACTGTCTTTACCTCTTGTTGTCTTGGTGAAGTAGCCAGTATAATCAAAGATGCCACCCACCCGGGACATTCTCTCTTCTCTCCTCTTCCATTGGATAGAAGATACAGGAGCCTGAGGGCACGTACCACCCGACTTAAGGACAGCTTCTACCCCACTGTGATAAGACTATTGAATGGTTCCCTTAAGCAATGAGACTATGACCTCACGATCTGCCTTGTTGTGACCTCGCACCTTATTGCACTGCATTTTCTCTGTAGCTGTGACACTTTACTCTGTACTGTTATTGGTTTTACCTGTACTACCTCAATACACTCTGTACTAATTCAATGTAACTGCACTGTGTAATGAATTGACCTGTCTGATCGGTTTGCAAGACAAGTTTTTCACTGTACCTCGGTACAAGTGATAATAATAAACCAATAGCAATACCGATTCCAATTCTTGGTTACAAGAAACAAGACTACCAAAACTAAATGTAATCTGCATTTTAGAACTGCATGCATGCTTTATATTTGAGATCTGTCAGTAACCATGGCCTGCCTCATCCCAGCACATTCTCAACCTGGGAAATAAAATCAGACCTGGTCTTATATTGATCAACATAGGCAAATTTGAGGCCAATCTGTGCCTATTGCCAATGTCTTGTGTAATTTTGTTTCAGAATTTCAAGTGGTGGTGCAGTACCTTATAACAAAACCTCTTCCCAGTGCCTTCTGCCTATACTGAGTATTCATGGTTGTAAATTCAAATGTGAACAAATGCCATGTCCTGACAAGGCTAAGCCATTAATCTTCAATAGACAAACGACAAAAAGGTTTGGAAGATTGTACAAAATATATCCTTGAGTGTATTGACTTATCAGAAATTTGTGATGATTTTTTTTTTGCTTTTTTCATATTAGCTTGTTATTTTGTCAACGGTGTCAACATTTGTTTGCATATAGTTGTTCACAGTATGTGGATGTTGCTGGCAATGACTGCATTCGTTGTCCATTCATAACTGGCCCTGACTGAGCAGACAACTAAGAGACAGCCACTTTCGTGGGGCTGGAATCACATATTTGTCAGAATGAGTGAAGCTGCAACTTTTCCTTCCTGAGGAAAGATATGAGTGAACCATGAATCAGAATCAGATTTATTATCATTGACGTATGATGTGAAATTTGTTGTTTTGTGGCAGCAGTACAGCGCAAAGACATAAAAATCTATAAATTACAAAAATAAATAAATAGCGCAAAAGAAAGGAATAATGAGGTAGTGTTCACGGGTTCATGGACCGTTCAGAAATCTGATGGTGGAGGGGAAGAAGCTCTTCCTGAATCATTGAGTTTGGGTCTTCAGGCTCCTGTACCTCCTCCGTGATTGTAGTAATGAGAAGAGGGCATGTCAATGTCACTAGCTCTTCTTTGGAGCACCAAGACATACATCAAGCTACTGTTTATCAGTCACAGCTCGGCATTCAACATCATCATTCCCTCAGTACTAATAACCAAGCTTCAAAACCTGGGCCTCTCTACCTCCCTCTACAACTGGATGCTTGACTTCCTTATCGGGAGACCACAGTCAGTGCGGATCGGTAGTAACATCTCCCCCTCGCTGACTATCAACACAGACGCACCTCAAGGATGTGTGCTTAGCCCACTACTCTTCTCTCTCTAAACTCATAACTGTGTGGCTAGACACAGCTCAAACACCATCTATAAATTTGCCAATGACACCGCTGTTGTTGGTAGAATCTCAGATGGCGATGAGGAGGTGTACGTGATTAAATGGTCTGTACTGTACAGACTGTGTGTTAATTGTCTCTGAGCACACTGATTTAACTGCTTACTTGTGTTGCTAAAAGTACTGGTTTTACCACATTGCCATCACCTCGAGTGTGAACTTTCAAAGTTTCAGTTGCAAAATATCATTTTTCTTATTGGTTTGTCAGTGGTTTAATGTTTAATTAAAGCCCTGTAGTATCCAATATCTACAGTATATGTTTAGAATACTTTCTACCACACCAGCATTTCAATCTTCACCATCCCTACATCTAGTGGAAGTCCTCAGCACCTCCTGCCTTCCCAGAATTACCTCACCAGCACCTTCTCCATTTTTGAATCTTATCCCCATATGGACTTGTCCTTTCCCAGAACCTCAACTCCTCTATCCTTTCCTAGCACCTCCCCTCCTCTTCCATCTTCTGCCCTCCACTCTCAAACATCTCACTGCTGGCACCTTCTCAGTCTTCACCACTACCTCCTTCTCCACCAACACACCCATCTCCAGCTATTCCTCCCATCCCCAACTTGTCTATTGCTCACCCCAATCCCTTACCATGCCATACATATTGATGTATAGTGTTAAAAGCAGGGCAGATTGGATTTCAATTGTATGATAATGATTAATGATGTTGGAAGCAGACAACATAATCATGATGAACACAACAGATTTTAAAGTCTATGCTTTCAAGAGGAAACATGATTGGAATTAAATACTGTCTAGTTTCTTAGGTTCTTCACTCTGATCAAACATCAAATATAACCATAGAGCACAGTTCACATTACATAACATGAGGATTTTCTGCAGTGACATTTTCTCACATTATAAAGCCCCCTCCCTCACAACAGTGGGGATTTTAAACAAAATGAAAGATTCTGACATTTGCTCCCCTTCAGTTATATCCCACAGGGGGAATCTGGCCTTGTCTATTAGCTGATGCATAGATGACACGGAACTGTCACCAAACATCTCTCAGACAGTTAATGCACAACGCTGCCTTTGCATTAGAAGTTGTGAGTAACTGTGTTACCGTTCAGCCATCCAATATAGCAGATATTCATTAAATACTTCAGTGGATTGTGTGCCTGTAATCTATTTTATTTTATAAAATGGCTCTTCTCCTCCAAAAAAGAATGAATACACATGACATGAATGCTTCCATGAATGTGAAATGTGGAAAGAAATTTAGAATAGGAAATGTCAAAACTCTGCAGTAGTTTCAAAGTGACAGTGATGTTAACTGACAGAATCTCCATGAATTTTCTTGAAGAATTTGTTATCTGTTAACTCTAACTTTCCTTTCATTTCATTTCCATTCCTCCAGTTCTCTGAGAGTTTCATCATCATCCTTCAGCCCAGACTTCACTGTTAGGGGGCCATTTGTCTGCAAGAAACATTACACCCAAGTCACAGACACACACACACACACACACACACACACACACACACACACACACACACACACACACACACACACACACAAGACATACAGTTCTACACGTGCACACAGACGCATACACAGGCACAAATACATAGACAGACACACGCGTACACACACACACATGCACGCGCACACGCACACACAATTTTACCCTTTCAAAGGGGCATTTCAACTGAGCATAGCTCTGCCACATTCAGACTGAACATGATCATAAAACATAGGAGGAGGAGAAGGCCATTCACCCCTCATTCCAGCTCTGCCATTCAATAGGTTCATGATTGATTTGACCTTGTCTACAGCTAACTTTCCTGCCTGATCCCCTAGTCCTTGATTCACCCATAAAGCAAAAATATCTCAGTCTTAGCCTTGAATACAATCTCCACAGTTCTCCGGGTTAGAAAATTCCAAAGATTCACCACTCTCTGAAAGAAGGAATTTCTCCTTCAATTCACCTAAAATGGGCAACCCCATATTCTGAAAACATGCCTCGTCATTCTAAGGACCAACAATAGGGTAAATATTTTCTCAGCTTTCACCTTTTCAACCCCCTCAGAATCTTATATGCTTCAATAAGATCATCTCTCATTCTTTCATGATTCAATAAGTATAGATGTATCAAAAGTCTCACCACATTGTATACTCAGTTATTAAGTGTAAACTTAAATGTATACTATAGGAGCCAGCTTAGTGTTAACATGATGTGGGAATCCTGTGCTAAGATAAATGACAGGAATTCTGCATCATCTTCCAAAGGGGTTCCTTAGAAAATTTGCAGTGAATTCGAAAGAACTAACAAGACTTTTGCAAAAAGGATCCAACTAACAACAATAGTATGTGATCCCCAGCTTTGTGTACTATTTGAAGGAACAGAAGATTAAATAATCAATACATCCAAAACAGACAAGACGCATCATGACTGTAGACTCAGATGCAAATGCTTTGAAATTATTAAACCAAATATCATTTGAGTTAAACCTGGAATTCAAAAAAGAACAAACCCAGTTCCCTTACACACATAGGACCCCAAACCTCTTCACATTCAATAAATTGTGTCTTTTCAAAGTGTCACCCCTTTTATCAACCATGGTAATAAAGTGATAAATTTTGCACTGTGATGAAGATGGTAGAGCAGCTGGTTCATTAGCTCCAGTGACCCAGGTTCAATCCTGACCTCCGGTGATGTCTATGTGGAGTTTGCATGTTCTCCATGTGAAAGTGAATGTTTGCTTGGGTGCTTTCCTCCCACATTCCAAATTGTTATAAATTAATTGGCCGCTGTTAATTGACCCTAGTGTGCAAGTGAGTGACTGAGTCGGTGGACGAGTTGATGGGAATGTGGAGAAAATAAAATGGGATTAGTGTAGGAGGAACGTCAATGAGTGCTTGATGGTCAGTGCTAACTTGATGGGCTGAAGAACCTGGCGCTGTGCCCTCTGACTGACTCCATGACTGGCTCTATGACTAAATTTCTACACTACAAAAAACAAGTTAATCTCTTGGAGTGGTCTTCTTTGAAGGATAAATAGCGCCCTGAACACTGAGAATTTTCTTTCAATGTTACCACAAAATATTTCATGATCAGAAGGGTCGGGACTCTTCCAAAAAATTGAGCTTTCCTCTGTAATGCATCGAAAAGTCAGCCTGTATTTTGTCCTCCATTCCCGGAATGAAATTTGGATCAATAACCTTCTGACTCTCAATGACTACTACTGACGCAATCTGACACTGCAGAAAAAAACATTGAGCTCTAATGGGTAATTTAGCCAACCTATAATTAGACTGCATCCTTTTTTTAATAGTTTGATTGAATTATCAAATGCCAACTCTGCATGCAAAATATTCCCACTTCATTCTAATTAGCAAAAATTTATCCAAACCAAGCAGAATAAAATCCCGGTTTGGTGGATATTGAAAAAGATTTCATTCATAAGTTAAAATGTGCCCAACCTTCATGCTAAGGTCGTTATTCCCATCGTATTTAAGTGGTAACTTGTTAATGGATGTTGTATTCTTCTCCTTCGGCAGTCCCTCAGGGCCAAGAAAGTTATAGATATTGATTGGCAGTTGCAAGATAAAAATTAAAGTCTGTGGCCCAGAGTTGGCAAGGCACCCATAATGCCACATTAAATAGGTAATGGGCGGCAGGCCAATAAATATTTTCTTCCATGGGGCATCATTGCAAAATCCTGCAGTACACTTGGGTGAACATGTTATCTGCTAAAGAGTATAGAATACACCTTCAAAGACTGCTCTTTTATGTGTTCTTTTTGTGTTCTTTTTCTGCTCTTTTGTGAAGCATGTCAAAGTAAACAGACAATTCACAGGTTGGGTCAGGGTGATGGAGGAGGATGGAGCTTACAACGGAAGGAAATCTGAGGGAAAAACATGTTGGAGTGTCAGGGCAGGTTGGATCAGAACATCATGGGGGATGATTGCAATCAGCTGCTGAGAGGTGGCAGGCATCAGACAAAGAATTAGTGGGGGAATTGGAGGTTGGGAGGCTGATGGTGAGGGTGCAAGGGTCAGAGGTATTGGGGATGGGGATTTGAGGTACATCAGTGGTTGGAGTGTTGGGTAGGAGATGGATGGTAGGGCAGATGTCAGGGTTGGGTAGGAGGCTGTGGTGGGAGATGGGGTTCATGACCAGAATGGAGGTCAGTAGTGAGCAACTGCAATGGGTAAGTATTTCATTTAGTCAAAATCCACCTGAGGCAGGTTCTCAGAGACGGATTCAACAGTATGGGACCCGCACAGGCAGATGTCCTTAAGATAATGATAGAACAGACCACCTAAACACAGTGAAGGATTCTTTCAGAAGGTCTAGGCCATCTGTTGGCCTCAAATCCTTGGGCAAAGTCATGGTATTAATGTCCTTGCATTCCTTCGTACAGCTCCTCTGTGCAGAATGCATTAGACATATGAATAACCCAAGTGAATTGGACACTTTTTGGAATTTGCAGTTAAAGTATGCTTTTACTTTGTGCTTGTTTTTTTTATTGAAACTGAATTGTGCAGAAATGCATTACACTCTCCAATTTCTTGACTTTCATTAAGAATTAATATATTAGTAATTTGTTGGAATCCTGAAATGATATCGACCAATGCAGGCAACCGAAATTTCTACTGTTGCCGTCCAGCTCATTGTTAGCCGTTCTACATTGCCACAAAGTCCTTTGCGGGTCATTTCTCTAGTTATAGTATAGCATTCAAGTTAATTAATTTATTATGGGATTTATCCTTGCTGACATTCTTGAAAGGACATGCACGAAAGGAGGAACATAATTACCAGGAGGAAAAACAATTATTTTGCTAATGAATATCGTGCATAATTTCCATTTTCTACAAAATCATCATGTCTCCAATGTTACGTTAAGCTTAATTTAACTCTTGCTGAAACCTTGTTGGTAATAGACTTGAATTTCAAAAGGAATTTCAAAATAAACATGTTTGTATATCATGCACTGAAATTATTTCTTTATGGTTTGAATCTGGAAGTGTCTTGAATATTTACTGTTGTCACGTTGCACTAGGCTTGTGTAGAATTAAGAATTGCCTAACCTGGTGTACTGACATTTTGGAAGTCACCTTCATCCTTTCTGGCCTGCTTCAATCTGCCCAATATGAAGCAATAACTGCCTCCTGACAGCATTAGCTGTTTGTTTTCTTTCCAGTACAAGAAGTGAATGAATCTGTACAGTATGTTGCTGAGCAGGGAAAAGGGGAATAGTCTCAGAAGCAGACTGGGCAAATGATCATACTAATTCCATTGAGAAAGAATCCAATCTACCAGTAGATACTGTTTTGCCAGTCAGGCAATTTTGTACAGACACGTGTGAATATACCTTAAAAATAGCTCCTTGAAACTAAGAATACAAATGGACAAAATGCTTATTGTTAATCTCTTGGAAAACATTGAATTTCCAATATTTTCTAAATGAGTTTATTGTCATATGCACAAGTATATGTATACACAGGTGAAATAAAAAACTTACTTGCAGCAGCATCACAGCCACATAGCATCAGATGCACAACATTCACAAGAAAAATGTAAACATAAATTATACAAAAATTATACAAGAAAAAACACAAAAAAAATCCATTGTAATGCAAAGTGGTCAAAGTGGTCATAATGTTGCTACGCTGAGGTAGTGATTAGGATTAGGATTGTGTAGGTTGTTCCAAGAACAAAATGATTGAAGGGAAGTAACTGTTCTTGAACCCAGTGGTGTGGGACTTCAGGCTTCCGTACGTCTTGCCCAATGGTAGCTGCAAGAAGATGGCATGGCCTAGATGGTGGGGATCTTTGATGATAAATGTTGCCTTCTTGAGGCAATGCCTCATGTAGATACTACCAATGGTGGGGAGAGATGTGCCAGTGATGTATTGGGCTGAGTCCACTACCCTCTGTAGTTTCTTACATTCCTGTGCTTTTGAATTACCGTACCAGACCATGATGAACTAGTCAGGATACTTTCAACAGTACATCTGTAGAAGTTTGTTAGAGTGTTCAGTGACATCCCAAACCTCCTTAATCTTCTCAGAAAGTAAAGACGCTAGTGCACCTTCCTTGTGATTGCATCTATGTGCTGGGCCCAGGACAAGTTATCTGATATGTTAACACCCATGAATTTAAGGCTGCTGACCCTCTCCACCACTGATCCACCAATGTAGACTGGTGTATGTTCACCCTTGTTCCCCTTCCTGAGGTCAACAATCAGTTCTTTAGTTTTACTGAAGCTGAGCAAGAGGTTGTTGTTGCGGCACCTCCCAATCATGTCTCACTCCTCTATGCTGACTCTTCACCACCTATGATTCCTCCAACAACAGCGGGGTTGTGGGCGAATTTATATATGGCATTGGATTTGTGCTTAGCCACACAGTCGTGTGTAGAAGGAATAGAGCAGTGGGTTAAGCATGCAGCCTTAAGGTGCACCTATGTTAATGGTCAGCGAAGAGGAGATATTGTTTCCAATCCTCACTGACTGAGGTCTGCTGATGAGAAAGTCAAGGATCCGGTTGCAGTTCTAACATTTATCTGCTTCCAATAGAGTACTTCCATTGTTGAATTTAGTGCCTGATGAAATCAATTAAAATTCTGTATTTTTACCTATGTATTAACTAATACCATAGCAGTTTTTTAATAAATCTTTGATTGACTTTAGGCAATTTGTTTCTTATTTGATGAATGTTGAGGAGCCAACTAACTAGAGTACCACAGGTTCAATTGGTCAACCTTCTGTAACAGTGGACATTATGTGGAAGGATATTAAGTAAATGAAAGGGGAAAAAGAAAGTATAGTACAGAACCTGTTGGTTACGCTTTCCTAAAATCTGGTGGTTAAGTCTAAAGCTACATTACAGGCCATTCAGAAAGATATAATGTAAAAGCTGAGTGCTTTTTTCAAAATGCTAGCTGTTCATAGTTCAGTCCTAGAGGGCAGACTTTTCCCATTCCCCAAAGTCAGGAACTTGGATACACTTTCTCCTGTTTCTCCTCAAAATTCATCGTCCTTAGCAGCATCAGCTTTATCTGGGAATACCTCATGCCCTTGTGCCTTTCTCTAGCAAGAGTAAAATCTGGGAATGAGGCTGGGCAGGAATAGCAATTGAAAGCATATTGCAATTATGTAGAAGAGTCTCTTGAAATTATAGTTAATGCACATAAGACTCCTGTCCTGGCCCATTGCTGGGACAGGATGGTCCTTAGTGTTCAGGTCCGGCATCAGGTGGGACCCGAGACTTCCATCACTTGGTAGCCATATACTGGGGGTGGGGTGGGGGGGTTGGTAGAGGTTTGAATTTTTACCTCAAGTATTCAGCCACAACCCCTCGTAACCACATGGGGCAGGGCTTCACGACGATGTCACCAGTCACTCCTGGTAAGGAGTTATGGTTGTCCAAGGATTAACAACCCTACCCCTATAGCCCTTTGATTTTACAGGAATATTGGCACCCCATATCAATGCCAAAATACTTTCTTTTCAGTTGTGGGCAGCTTGTGCTGCACAGGACTGTTGGTGACCCTAATTCACCCCCACTACTCCATCCCACTCCTTACAATTGCTCTACCTTATGTAACTGGAATTCTAACCTGCCTGTCTGTAAAGGGTGGGAACTTCTGAGCATATAATAGTTGTACAACGCTTAAAGGTTCCCACTCACAACAGGGGCTAATTTTGTTTTTGCATACTCCACGCTTTTCTACCTCTCTTTAATTGATCATTTCAATTGAGCACGCTACCATAACCAGGACCCCTGGAAATTTAAAATTACTTTAATGCAATTACACAGATTTTCTGACAGAATGTGTAAAAACAATTATCCCTCTTAGGTTACAGAGCAAACGACAACTTTCCCCATTACCCCCTGCATTTTCATGCCTTTGCCTTTTAACTGTATTTGAACAACTTAATGAATGCTACAAGTCAGAAATAAAATTTATTACATGGTATTCAATATACAGTACTCTAGATAGCATCAAAATATAAATATGAGCAAGAGATAAAAAGTCAAAGTAGTCTTCACAATATGGTGCAGGATCAACATTACCATGTTGATCTGACCACTGCATCTCTGCACCTGCTTACATTTCTCTTATCAAGAGTATTTCATGCTGACGCCCGAGCTATTGGCAAAACAGCAAACTTGTTATGCACATTTTATTCAAGGACCTAGCCATAGGTAATGGTGATGATACATAATGCCTCTCAGCTGTGCCTGACTCATATGAACGCACACAAGCATAAATCCCCATTGGGACAATCATCAAAGACGATAACAAGCCATTATGTAGCTCTCTTATTCTTTACAGAATTCTTTTCTGAGTAGAAGGCTGTGACCTGAGAGGGTCTGGCGCAAATTGATTCTCATGAGAGATGACAAAAATGTTCTCAATGAGAGATGGAAAATACTTCATCAGCGATCTTCTTGTGTTTCATTTATTTGTGCACTTCTGCTGCCATACCTACAAGGTGGAACCCAACCCAATCTGTATGGCTGCACAAGACATTTGGGATCAATTATTTCCATGAAGAGAAAGCTGCTCACCTTGGTACTGTATTAATGCAAGCTGGCCTGTATCAATTCCATCTTACAATCAGCTGAAATGAAAATGGGTTTCTTTATATTGATAATATTTTAATGCTCAATAGGTGAAGTGTTGCGCATAACGTTGGGAGTCCAGTTCATTGTGAATGAAGGAGCCCTACAATTCTTCGTCTGACACCACAACAAAACCTAATTCATAAACAGGGCAGGGCTTCAAGATGATGTCACCAGTCACTCCTGGTAAGGAGTTATGGTTGTCCAGGGATTAACAACAACCCTACCCCCATAGGTAAATCACAGCCTCTCCATTAAATGGTCAAAATCTTCTGATAATAAGAAGCCAATAGTCCAGCTCCTGAGAATGAGACAACTGCCCCAGCATACTTCATCATGAAGCAGATATTATGAATTATATATTGCTCATTTGAAAATCAAGTGTAACAAAGTGCTGTCTACATAAAGCACTTTGAAAAATACTTTTTTCTTAACTCTACCTTAATCTCATTCTGTCAACCAGTACATTCCATTCAATTCAGGAACAATATCTTAAAAATACATTAACTATTACAGAATTAATCACATCATGTCCATTTTCCCCTCAAAAAACCATCTGCCTGCATTATTCTTACAAAAATTAAATAACTTCATAGATTTTCAAATTACAGAAGGCAGAGATATCACTGCTAGATGAGGCTCTGAAACTCTCAATTATCCAGGGTCATAATCTCTGCTTTTTACTAGGACCTTTTGAAATTTATCTTCTTCAAATATTTATCTACTCTTCATTTAAAAGCTATTATGGTTTCTGCTTCAACCATGATTTTTGTAGGACATCTCATAATAACAAACCCATATAATTAAGAAAAATCTTTTAACCACATTTTAGTCTTTCCTTTATAAGATTTCAAATTTCCTTTCATTACCAATAGAAGTACCTCCTCCTTATTTATTGACAAAAGCTGTAGATAATTTTGAACAAAAAATTCTCTTCAAAGTTTTCAACCATATCTCCCCATAACTTTCTCTCTTCCAATTCCTCTCCAAACCTAAAACCTTTAATCATTCTTAACAAGTGAACCAAGAGCAAGAAAAGGCCATAGACCTCTCAAACCAGCTCTGCTTTTAACTAAGATTATGGATGATTTGATTGTAACCTCAGCTCTGCATTATTACCTATCCAATGGCAACCACTTACTTATCAAGAATCAGTCTAACTCTGGCTTAAAAACTTCAAATACTACCTACTTCCATTGCCCTTTTGATGAAGAGATTCCAAAGACTTACAGCCCTCCAAGAGAAAATATTTCATCTTTGTTCTAAACAATGATCACTAGTTCTATATTCTCCCATATAAGAAAAAATCCCCTCCACATCCATTTTTTTGTCAGATCTTATATATTTCAATCAAGTCAACTCTCACTCCTGTAATCTCCAGTGTATGTCCTACCTGACCTCATAAGATAAGCACCCACTCCAGCTACCAGTTGAGTAAATCTCTGAACTGCTTCCAGCAAACATTACCTTAATAAATCCCCTTTATCCTTTCAAAATGTGTGGATATCACTGGTTAGGCCTGTGTTTCTTGCTCAACTGTAATTGCCCTCTACCTGAGTAGTCTGCTAAATCAGTTCAGAATCCACTGCTTTAATGAGTCTGGAGTCACAAATATGCCACAGTTGGGGAGGACAACACATTTCCTTCCCTAAAAGCATTGGTGAACCAGATCAGCTTCTACAAAAACCTGATAGTCAGCCTTTGTAAGTATATTATTTTATTTCATGTCGATTTGCCCAGAATTCCCCACCCTCATTGATCAACCTGCTCTTACCACTGACCTACACAATAAGTCTGCACTTATCTATGGTGGATCAGCTTCCTGTGAAGTACCAGGCTGGTCCTTAAAGTTAAAGTCCTGGATGGTGGCTGAATATCCCTGCATATGAAGCAGCTGAAAAAAATGCCATTTGGTTATTTCCAGCATTCTCTATTTTTATTTTATTAACTGGTTTAAATTCCCCAGCTGCCCTGATTTGAACTCAGGTCTTTTGATCTTTAGTGCAGGCTATTGGTTTGCTGCTGCTATCATTTAAACTCCATGTCACTGTATCTCTTCTACAATGGCCTTGACATATTAGAGTACCCAAAATGTTAACTGATCTTCTAACTGCATCCAAGTGACTGGTTCCATATTGAGTTAATACTATCAATTTAAAAAAGATATCTTCAAACTCGTAAGACTTAGAGCAGATGAAAATTCCAGGACTTGCAATAAAAATATAAGGTATAACTTATTTTGGGGGACTTCTGAGAAGAGTCAAGATTACCTTGGTGAGGGAACTTATCCCTAAAAATTGGATTTCACCCATTTTTGGCAGGTTAAATGGGTGCTATGTTTTGGTCTAACATTGCACTGGAGATCAGAAGAAAATCATGAAATTGGGACATACGATTTTAAGAAATTATTATTGTGGTCTACTCCCTTTAAAACCCGACCTACCCATTCCTAGATTGTGGCTGTGGTTTATGATCACAGCTGCTACCTCCTTCATTCATTGTTTGCTGTCAAAGTGGATCATTGCTGTTAAAATGTCTGCGACAGCCACACAGGTGGCCACAGTGATGAGAGAGAAGAGGCTGGGGGACCATACTGGCAAATGCAGGAAGAGAGGGATAATGGCACACAGCCTTGGGGCCAAAGATCAAGGCTTCTATGAACGGATGTTCTGATCTCTGTTTAGCACTGCCTGAAATGATATTTTAGATACATTGAAGGGATTCATAAGATATAGAAATGCTATCTCAGGTTGGAGACTTTAAAATCACACTTGATTCACTGCTTTCAGTATAATGTACTCCGGGTTAGACTGTGAGTTAACACAAAAGGTTGCGTCTTGACTTTTTGATTAAGTTTCTGTTGGCAATTAGATAGTGGGCACTGTGCATGTTAATCGTGTGCAGGAAATATGGTTAGGGAAATGACATAGGTATTAAGGTGAACATAGACAGGAAGTGAAGCAAAGAACGATTTGCTGGAGGAACACATCAGGTCGAGTAGCATCTGTTGGGGGGGTGGGGGGGAGGAATTGTCGACATTTCAGATCGATCATATGCTGCTTGACCCACAGAGTTGCTCCAGCAGATTGTTTGTTGCTCCAAATTCCAGCATCTGAAGTCTCTTGTGTCTCCATAGACAGGAAGTGGCTAGTTCAATGTCCCACTGGGCAGCATATGTGCAGAGACTTCAAAATGTGTTGAAAATCATTTTCAATGCACAATTAATGCATAAACATTGACACTAATAAGGCAAATTTCTAGGCATTACTCTTCAAATTCAACATAATTGCTAAACATTGAACGATCATTCAATTAAAATTGGATTAGATTCATGACCTTTTACGGATCATTTTATTTTGTCTAATAGAATATTTGATTGCCTGGAAAGCAATACTTCAAAGATGTATTTTAAGTAAAAATTTATTCTTTAGGTTCCCAGATTTTGTCAGAGAAAGAAGTGGAAATTAGTCCAAAGGCTCCTCCAGCTGCTCCATTTTTCAAAGACAACATGGCTTGATCTGATCTTTTCCCACTAACCCTGGATTCCCGAGCAGCCGGAAAAAGATCAATCACTCTCAGCCTTGGATATGCTTAATGACTCAGACCCATAGATCTCTGGTGTCGAGAATTCCAATGATTCCAAGTCTTCTGAAGAAGAGATTTGTCCTCATCTTGGGCATAGGCATCAAAGATTTCTTACTTTGAGTTTATACCCTATTGTCCCCCAGCAGAGAAAACATCTTCACAGCATCTACCCAACAAACCTCCTCAAAAGCTTTAATAATAGATCCCCTCTCATTATTCTAAGCTCCAGTAAGTATAGATCTAACCTGCTCAATCTTTCTTCATACCTTTCATTTAGGGCTGTATAGTGATAGCTAGAAGAGCTGCTGCCTCACTGCCACAGCCATCAATGTTAATTTCAGACCACTGGTGCTATCTATGTGGAGTTTGCACATTCTCCCTTTGGCTGCATGAGTGTGCTCCAGGTGATCCAGCTTCCTCCCCCATCCCAAAACCATAAGGGTTGGTAGATTAATTAGCCCCTTTTAGTTGTCCCTAATGCACAGGTGAGTGGTAGAATCTGGGAAGAGTTAGTGGAAATGTGGGGAAACTAAAATAGGATTAGTGTAAATGGGTGCCTGATGATCAGTCAATGCTTTGTGATTTTATGTTTTATGTTTATTTCTAGCATTGCTTCTCCTTCCCTTACATTAAATATTTTCTGATTTATGGCTATTGACAATTTTGAATACAGTATATTCTCCAAAAGATTAAATACACTTACTTCTGAAACTTTTGTCAAGAAACTATGACCTGTTCAGATTAGCGGAAGGGCTAAGAGGAAGATCACATGCCAGAGTTTCATTGGATATGGTGTTAATTCAACAAATGAATGCGACGGGATTGTGATAATGTAAATGATGAGTAAAAATTGTTGTGACAATAAAGTCTGGTTGTTAGATGAATCTGTTGTGATGCTGTAAAAGAAACATATTACTCTGTTCCTAGTTCAAATATATATACAGTATAAATCTACATCACAGTTCTTCCAAAGTAAATGTATTTCTGTTATTATTAATATGCTTAAATTTTGGAATATTATTAGCTGATATTAGGGGAACCTAAGAAATAATAGAAAAGGGGAAAATGTTCCATTGGTACTGCTAATTACTATGCAAGG
Source organism: Pristis pectinata (assembly GCF_009764475.1). Lineage (NCBI taxonomy): Eukaryota > Metazoa > Chordata > Chondrichthyes > Rhinopristiformes > Pristidae > Pristis > Pristis pectinata. The sequence goes on from NC_067419.1 coordinate 34,947,091, forward strand.
AGCTATATAATGCCAGAAAAAAATCAAACTAACCTGGATTTAAGTAGGTATGTTATAAAGATTTTGGAGTTTATTTGCAAAGGCATTTGCTTTGGACTAAATTATCACTCAATAAATAAAATTCAAGCAGCAACTATTTATGTCTCTCTTTATTTGATGTAGCTCTGGTTTCAAGATTTGCTGTATGCCCTTTCTTCTGTTGACGATTAATCAAGCCTGAGTAATCACATTGCATTTCAGTAACATGCCACCAATCCAGTTCCATAAATAACATCTTTCATGTTCAGATTTTGTTTGAGTACTGATTTCCTTCCAATGTGCACTCTCAGATTTACAAAATAAAAATATTTTTGTTTTTCCAAAGGTTGTATCTTCAGGAGTCCTGGTTTCCATATAAATTTAATCACAACTTATTTGAATATTGAAGCTGTTGTCTTTCAGGTGTTGTTGAGCTATATTGGGTAATTTCACAGCTTCATAAAGATGTGTTCTCTTGTCACCGTGGATTTAACTACAAGTGCGAATTGAGTAAACAACTAGGCCCAGATTTCTCCTTTGGGAGGGAGTAACAGGTTTATTGCCTCCAGTAGCAATACTACACTTCACCTAATTTACCTACTTCCCTCTCCAGAGATGTTTCAGTACACAGCTAACTGTTTAGCATTTTCTTCAGTTATTGTGGCAGCCTATTTTTTTCTTTTTAAAATATTAGAAAGTTGATGTGAAGGGCAACTAGATCAAAGTTTATGATTCAGTCATCTTCACAGAGGGTTTTTTGTCCAAGTTTCAAACCCTCCCATCCCCACTTTTACCTCACTGGGGCTCAACTAAAATAAATAATAAAAATTATTTTACAACATTTTTACCCCCTTTAAATACCAACCTTGGCAATTAGGAAAAATAGGGTTTTTTAGTGAAATAGTGACTACACTACTGGGCCAGTCAACCAAAGGCTTGGACCAATAATCTGAAGACACGCATTCAATCCTCACCACAGCAGCTGGGGAATTTTAATTTAGTTTTTAATTTTATTTACAGCGTGGTAACAGGCCCTTCCGGCCCAACGAGTCCGCGCCACCCATCTTAAACTCAAATTAACCTACCCGTATGTCTTTGCAATGTGGGAGGAAACTGGAGCACCTGGAGGAAACCCACGCAGACATGGGAGAGCGCACAAACTCCTTACAGACAGCGACGGGAATCGAACCCCAATCGCTGGTGCTGTAGTAGCATCGCGTTAACCGCTACGCTACCATGCCGAATTAATTAACTGAATTAATTACCATGAATTAATTAATTCAGTTAATTAATTAATTATAAATCTGGAATAAAAAAAGACTAGTTTCAGTTAGGGTGACAATGAATTGACTAAATTGCTGTAACAAAAATCATCTGTTTCATCTAATGCTCTTTTGGGAAGGAATTCCATTGTTCTTAACAGTATGGTCTTTATGTGCCTTCAGACCCATAGCAATGTGATTGTTTCTTAACTGCCTTGTGAAGTAACCTAGCAAATCACTCAGTTCAAGGGAATTATGGTTTGGTAACAAATCTTGGTTTTGTTAGAGTCGCCTCCCCCCCCCCCCCCCCACCAGGAATGAATAAAAATTATGTAGATTGTATGTCACATGTAATGTTTAGTATTCAAAATTTACGTCTGGAGTTAATTACTTTCTAGTCAAATATAAATCTATATAATTTAAGTATATATTGATGCCCTGATAATAATCTAAGTTATCTTGAAGGCATTGGGGCTTGGCATGAAACATTATATATATTACCAGTAAAACTAATGGCTATTGATTTACAGATAAAACATGGGCAGTACACGTCTATAATCATCATAAAACAATAAAACATAATTCTCAAGATTAAATCTGATGGCCAGATAGCATATCTGTTCTCAGAGAATTACAGTAACAAAGTAGTGCAATATGAATACTTGTTTGACATTTTCAGGGATTACAAGACATTTAGGTCAGATTTTCCATCTCTTCATCATCATTGGTTGGAACAGATAACATCACAGTTGCAAACTGAAACCGTCAGTGGTCAGTTAGACTCTTCTTGATAATAGTGAGAGATCAAACATTTTGTTGAGTGGACTTAAATAACTTGCCTGACCACTGGAACATAGACCTGATATAGCTTAGATCTTCTAATTCTTCTGAAGTATCTTGCTTGGATAATGGACATGGTTTCTTGTCCTCTTTAAGGTCATGGCCAGATACTCACTAAGTTGTAGGTTTCAAATGTCTTCAGAGCAACAGAAAGATCAAATCTTTTCTGACTGACACAGGGACAAATATTCATCTTTAGTTGCTAACTCTGAATCAGACTGAACATATGAAGGGTAGAACAACAAGCAGCCAAGATCATATCCCTTCCCCGCCTTCTCTTTCCCAGTTCTGATGAAGGGTCCCAGACCTGAAACGATAACGGTTTTCCTTTCCACAGATGCTACCTGACCTGCTGAGTGTTTCTGGATATTCCTCTTTTTATTTCAAATTTCCAACATCTACAGCTTTTTTTTTATTTTTAGCCAATACTATATTGTCCAGGTGGCATTAGGGACAAATGTGAATTTCAAATTCAAAGCTCTCGAAATGAGATCTCAATAAATTTCTCAATAAATTTATGCGATTCTCTGATGTATTTTTCAGACATGTAAATCTGATTTAATTAATTTACAATTTCATTTAAAAATAACTGGCAATGCTGGAAATCCGAAATTAAAACTGAAAATGCATAGCATTTGATAAGACACAGTAATGTAAAGAGACAGTACACTGTTAATGGCAAGCCCCTTAACAGTGTTGATGAGCAGAGGGATCTTGGGGTCCAAGTTCATAGCTGCCTGAAAGTGGCTACACAGGTTGATAGGGTGGTAAAGAAGGCATATGGCATGCATGCCTTTTAGTCGAAGCATTGAGTTCAAGAGTCAGGAAGTTATGCTGCAGCTTTATAAAACTCTGGTTAGGCAGCATCTGGAGTATTGCATTCAGTTCTGGTCACCCCCATTATAGGAAGGATATGGAAGCTTTGGAGAGGGTGCAGAAGAGATTTACCAGGATGCTGCCTGGATACAAGGGCATGTGCTCTAAGGAGAGGTTGGACAAATTTGGGTTGTTTTCTCTGGAGCGGCAGAAGCTGAGGGGAAACTGATAGAAGTTTTTAAGATTCTGAGAGGTATAGATAGAGTAGACAGCTGATATCTTTTTCCCAGAGTTGAAATGTCTAATACTAGAAGGCATGCATTTAAGGTGAGAGGGAAAAGTTCAAAGGAGATCTGCGGGCAAGTTTTTTACACAGAGAGTGGTGGGTGCCAGGAGTGGTGGTGGAGGCAAATATGATAGAGGTGCTTAAGAAGATCTTAAATAGGCGCATGAATGTACAGAGAATGGAGGGATATAGATATTTAGGCAGAAGGGATTAGTTAAATTGGTCATTTGATTACTAATCTAATTAGATCAGCACAACATTGTGGGCTGAAGGGCCTGTTCTATGCTGTACTGTTCTCTGTTCTATGTTCTAAGAGAAAATATGCATGGAGAGTTTCCAGTATTCAGAATATGAAAATAAACAATAAAATAATGTGTGCTGGAAATACTCAACCAGAATGAAGGTCACTGGTCTTTCATCTGAATTCCTGGTGAAATTAGCTCTATTTCTTTCTTCACAGATACTGCCTGATTTGCTGAGCATTTCCAACATCTCCTGTTTTTATTTCAGATCTCCAGCATCTGTGATATTTTACTCTTAGAAATATTCTACACCTCCCTGCTAATTAGAATTTCACACCTCAATAAATTCCATGTACTGTCCTTAGCGTTAACATAATAACAAAATCAAAGAAATTTCCTGCAAGATTCACATCAGATGAATTGGTAAAAATGGTTTCAGTATGATTACAGGTCAGTCAGAAGCTTCTTTCTATGGTACAAAAACAACAACAAAACATAACACAGTATAATACACGAGGACTGTAGTATTAGATCATCAGTTGCCTAGAAAATGGGCAAGTCCACTAAAAGTGTGTTGGAGGATGGCTCACAGCAAGTCAAGGTATGTTTGCTTGTGGTAGAAATTCAGTACCACACAAGACCTGAAGCATCACGTGCTATTGAACAGACTCTGTATGTTCAAGGATCTTCTTTTGCAGAGAACACAAAGGAAACCAGGGGCTGTGTTTATTAGGTTATGGGGTCAATAGGTATCATGGATTGGAAAAGCAAGGGTTGGCATCAACCAATAGGTGGAGGGAAGGTTGGATGTCGAGGATCATGGGTGAGGGATTGTTAGTTGGCTGATGGGATGCATTGGTAGTCAGAAGGCTATGAGAGGACAAGATTAGTAATTGGGAGGAATATGCTTGGCATTTGGGGGAAATGGAGATTTGAGAGGTCATGGTTGTAGGCTTGGTGAGGCGAGGTGAATCAGTAGTCTTGGAAGTGTGATTGGTGGTTGGCAGTGAGACAGGAGGTGGGTGGTTGCCAATATGTTCAATGGTTGCAGATAGCTAGTCATGTGTACTGACACAGGCAGGTTCTTTTAACCCATTCATGTCTGCTGTGGATCCTGCTTCTGCATGAGTTACCTAAGGGCATTGAGATCCATGCATGCACCATTCAAAGTCATGGAGGTGGCCTCCAGGTGTATGCTGCACACTGTGAGATGTCGTTCCCCACGTCCACAGTCCTTTGTGTGTTGTCACATTAAACCCAGGGGGTATCCAAAATAAAATCTGTGCAGCATGCACTGAGTGCTTGATTTTCAATTACGTTTCGTATTTCACTGAAATTGGTTCAAAATGCATACAAAAACATGGTACCATACAATCCAATTTCTAAGCCATGGGGACATTGCATTGTTTTGAAGTGTGATTATTTAAGAGGTATTTCATCTTTGATCTGTCAATTTATATTTTTTTCTACTTTTATATGGAGTTATAAAAATAATTTTATAAAAAACATTATTGTAGCCTTTATTATCCCAGTCTTGCAATACTATCAGTTTGCCATGGTTAATTTTATCCACCTTGACATTTGAAAACTTAACTGCATAAATATAAATCTGCAAGACCAAGAGTGAGGTGGAGGTAAACATTTCAAGGCCTATACTGCACTTGTAACATAACTGCAGCTCAGCTTGTACGTTAATTAGCCTGGTGTTCTGACTCTATTGATATGTTGGTAGAAGACAGCATAGTCAGCATTATAGCTTGTTAGATCTTACGAACAAAATATGGTACAGCAATTCAAATTGGTGCTAGTTTTTAAATAACATTTTGCTGGATGCAAGTCCTGCTCATAAGATAGCCCATGTCTCCGGGATGAATCCATTCATTATGCTCATTTGCAGGTCTTTAAGAAAGATCTGACAATTAAAGTGGGCCTTTTGGGTGCAAAGGCACAAATAGGCATAGAATAGAAATGTAATTTTTGTACGAATTCTCTGACTGCTGCACCTTCTGGGAAAATATCTCACACATTTCAAAGTAATTTAAGATTGTTTAAATTATGGATACTCCCACATGGTATTGAATTTGATTACACATGTTCTCTTTGTGATGAGCATACTTCCAGCTGTATTAATCATGCTTACCTAGTTACCACTCTTAAACACACCAAGATACCACAGTAATGAGTCTCACTTCCACAAAGTATTCGTCATTGAAATCATTTGTTTAAAGCTCAGGCCACAGGTTCACTCCAAACATCATGACTGATTTGTTATACAATTTTAATTGTAATGTCTATATCAAATTCATGCCCCAGTATATGTGATATACAAGGACAGAGTGCTTGGACACATCACACATATTCAGTTTACTTTCTTCCTGATGATGATAAATTAGATTTGATCAGAGGTAGATTCATGATCTATGTGAATTTTAAACATACTTCATAAGTAGGACTGGTTTGAAGCAAGACATCATTGACATATTAAGCAATCTGCTGACCTGTTTCATTTCAACCTGCTGAAGGAAGGAATGAAGTTATAAGATGTCCATCCTTCAACATTTGATCAAGTAATATGTGTAGCAACAGTTGGTTAGTACTGCAGCATTCCATGTGATAATTAAGTGAACAATGTTGACCTTCCTTTTATTGTGCTAATTCACTAACTGTTGCTACTTCTCTTTCTGTGCTTTTATTTGACTTTGTAGCAATATGCTTTAGGGTTTTTTTTGTGTTTATTTCCATTACTAATCCTGAAGGGCAATGGCCTTTTCACATAGAATTTAGAAACACTAATCTCCCTATCATTGTGACATGAGAAATGGGAATCCGACATGTCAAATTTTCTTATGATGCTGCAACAAGAGGAATAGCTTGGGGAAGTGATTGTAAGCCAAATGCGATTTGTTTAAGAGAATGGGAATATGATACGTTTTGATCACATCATTCTAGTTGTATTATTAGATTTCCTCTGCCAAGCTTTTACTTGATTGTTGAAGAAGAATTAAGTTTAGTTACAGCACTTAATTTTTTTAAAAGGTAATAATTGTTTTGGAAAAGAAATTTGAAAAGTTATTATTCCTGTCTCTCATGTGAAATGTATGTCATCAGGACCACTAAATCTTGGAAGTAGTCATTCCAAATTAAGTTAATCTGATACTTTCTAAATAGTGATTTATACAGCCTCTCAGAATTTTTTTCCCAATAATGTGTCCACAATCAGTATTAGGCTTTACTGGATCGATCCCTTTCTCCTTTTTCAAGCAATGGTTCCATATCAGAAGGCTTCCAGATCCATGGCAACGTGTCTGTGCTTTGAGAGGAACAGGAAATGATGATCATGTCTCTACTCTCTCCTTGTTTCCTTCTCTTATCAGTCTGATATTCATTATAGCTAGTGATTTATCAAAGACCCCTCAATATCTTCTGTCTTTTCACATTTATCTCATCCAGTATTTTATACTCCTCTTCAAAAAAACTGTAATATCTGAAATATTTCTTTATTTTCTGAAGATGGATACTAATTAATTATTAAGAAATGTATTCATGTCTTCTGTATCCATACACAGTTTAACTTCAGTTTCCACTAGGCTATTCATATATTTACAAACCATGTTGTGAGTTTCTTGGTTTTACTTGCTTCAATTTTTCTTGTACTTTGTAATTTCCTTTTTCAGTTCACCCCCGAACTTTCTACACTGGTCTATGCTTTCCACAACAGGAATAGGAACAAAGAAGCATAGAAAAACTACAGCACAATTCAGGACCTTCGGCCCACAAACCTGTGCCAAACATGTCCCTACCCTAGAAATTACTAGGCTTACCCATAGCCCTCTACTTTACTCAGCTCCATGTACCTATCTAACAGTCTCTTGAAAGACGCTATCGTATCCGCCTCCACCACCATTTCCGGCAGCCCATTCCACGCACTCACCACTCACTGAGTAAAATACTTAACCCTGACATCTCCTCTATATCTACTCCCCAGCACCTTAAACCTATGTCCTCTTGTGGCCACCAATTCAGCCCTGGGGAAAAGCCTCTGACTATCTACCTGATCAATACCTGTCATCATCTTATACACCTCTATCAGGTCCCCCCTCATCCTCCGTCTCTCCAAGGAGAAAAAGCCAAGTTCCCTCAACCTGCTTTCATAAGGCATGCTCCGCATTCCAGGCAGCATCCTTGTAAATCTCCTCTGCACCCTCTCTATGGCTTCCACATCTTTCCTGTAGTGAGGCAACCAGAACTGAGCACAATACTCCAAGTGGAGTCTGACCAGGGACCTATATAGCTGCAACAATACCTCATGGCTCCTAAATTCAATTCCCCGATTGATGAAGGATAATACACCATATGCCTTCTTAACCATGGAGTCAACCTGTGCAGCCGCTTTGAGAGTCCTATGGACTCGGACCCCAAGATCCCTCTGATCCTCCACACTGCCAAGAGTCCTACCATTAATACTATATTCCGCCAACATATTTGACCTACCAAAATGAACCACTTCACACTTATCTGGGTTGAACTGCATCTGCCACTTCTCAGCCCAACTCTGCATCCTATCTATGTCCCTCTGTAACCTCTGGCAGCCCTCCAAACCATCCACAACATCCCCAACCTTCGTGTCATCCGCAAACTTACTAACCTACCCCTCCACTTCCTCATCCAGGTCATTTATAAAAATCACAAAGAGCAAGGGTCCCAGTACAGATTTCTGAGGTACACCACTGGTCACCGACCTCCACTCAGAATACGACCCTTCAACAACCACTCTTTGCCTTCTGTGGGTCAGCCAGTTCTGGATCCACACTGCAATGTCCCCTTGGATCCTATGTCTCCTCACCTTCTCCATAAGCCTCGCATGGGGTACCTTGTCAAACGCCATGCTGAAATCCATATACACTACATCTACTGCTCTCCCTTCATCGATGCGCTTAGTCACATTCTCAAAAAATTCAATCAGGCTCGTAAGGCAGGACCTGCCCTTGACAAAGCCATGCTGACTATTCCTAATCATATTATACCTCTCCAAATGTTCATAAATCCTGCCTCTCAGGATCTTTTCCATCAGCTTACCAACCACTGAGGTAAGACTCACTGGTCTATAATTCCCTGGGCTATCCCTACTCCCCTTCTTGAATAAGGGAACAACATCCACAACCCTCCAATCTTCTGGAACCTCTCCCGTCTCCATTGACGGCGCATTGTCAGAGGCTCTGCAATCTCCTCCCTTGCCTCCCACAGCAATCTGGGGTACATCTCATCCGGTCCCAGCGACTTATCTAACTTGATGCTTTCCAAAAGTTTCAGCACCACCTCTTTTCTAATATCTACATGCTCAAGCTTTTCAGGCCACTGCAAGTCCCCACTACAATCCCCCAGATCTTTTGCCGTGGTGAATACTGACGTAAAGTATTCATTAAGTACCTCCGCTATTTCTTCCGGACCCATACACACTTTCTCACTGCTGCACTTGATAGGCCCTATCCTTTCACATCTCATCCTCTTACTCTTCACATACTTGTAGAACACCTTGGGGTTTTCCTTAATCCTGCCTGCCAAGGCCTTCTCGTGTCCCCTTCTGGCTCTCCTAATCTCCTTCTTGTTCCTTCCTTTTAGCCTTGTACTCCTCCAGATCTCTCACATTACCTAGCTCTCTGTACCTTTTGTATGCTTTTCTTTTCCTTTTGACTAGATTTATTATAGCCTTCGTACACCCCGGTTCCTGTATCCTATCATGACTCCCCTGTCTCATCGGAACATGTCTATGCAGAGCTCCACACAAATACCCACTGAATATTTGCCACATGTCTTCCGTACTTTTCCCGGAGAACATCTGTTCCCAACTTAATCTTCCAATTTCCTTCCTGAGAGCCTCATAATTCCCTTTACGCCAAGTAAACACTTTTCTAGCCTGTCTGTTCCTATTCCTCTCCAGTGCTAACATAAAGGAGATAGAATTATGATCACAATCACCAAAATGTTCACCCACTGAGAGATCTGACACCTGACCAGGTTCATTTCCCAATATCAAATCAAGCACAGCCTCTCCTCTTGTATGTCTATCTACATACTGTGTCAAGAACCCTTCCTGAACACACCGAACAAACTCTACCCCATCTAAACCCCTCACTGTCTGGAGATGCCAATTGATGTTTGGGAAATTAAAATCCCTCATCACAACAACTCTGTTATTGTCACACCTTTCTAGGATCTGCTTCCCTATCTGCTCCTCAATAACCCTGTCACTATTGGTGGCCTATAAAAAACACCCAGCACAGTTACCGACCCCTTCCTGTTCCTAACCTCCACCCACAGAGACTTCGTAGACAATCCCTCCACAACGTCCACCTTTTCCGCAGCCGTGACACTATCTCTGATCAACAGTGCCACTCCCCCTCCCTGTCCTTCCTGAAACATCTAAAACCCGGCACTTGAATCAACCATTCCAGCCCCAGAGCCATCCAAGTCTCCGTAATGGCCACCATATCATATATCAGATATAAAATTCCCTTTTTCTCCATATTCTTCCCTGTGTCCTCAGTATCATCTTCTTAAGTATTTCCTATTAGTTTGACACAGGTTAATCATCTGGTAACTGCTAGTCGACAATCTCCCTTGATGTTCAATTGCATAATCATCCCATCCACTACCATCATTGGGGTCACATAAATCAAGTGGCTGCAAAAGTCGGCCTTACGTTAATAACTCTGTGACACATGACTCAACTCTTGATTCTCCAAAACTTTTCCACAAGGCACAAGTCATGAATGTCAGGGAATAGTCTCAAATTTCCTGAATGAGCACAGATCCAGCAAAGCTCAAGAAGCTTGTTCAGCATCCTCTTCACCATGTTGAACGTTAACTCTCTCCCTCCAATACTGGTGCACCATGGCTATGGTGTTTACAATCGACAAAGAATGCAGTTACAGGTACTCAAATACATGATTTTTTTCCCCCAAACAGAAAAGTATATGCATGGGAACACCACTGTTTCTAAGTCACAACCATGCTGACTTGGAAATAAATTGCTGTTCCTTTATTGCTGCTGGGTCAAAGTCCTGAAAACATCTGCTGTCATTTTATTTAACGGTGCCCGGAGTAGTAAAAGGAGTGATGAAAAGCTAATCGCCTAAAGGTGTCATGTAACAAAACAAGTTGCATGGTAAATTATTGTGCATTTTGGGATAAAGGTTCAGAGTATGTTACAAGTTTTATAGGGCCCTCCATAAAAAAGAATTTGAAAGAAGCTGTCCTACTATGTATGTATTTATTATGTATGCATATGCATATATTAATATGATTTATTCTATTTTGAGTTTGCTTGTTTCAGTCTATAAAATATCATTAATGAAGTAATTTTACTTTAGTGATTTTAATTTATTTCTGTGAAAGCTTCAAATTTTTAATTTATGAATGTAATGAATATTGCATAATATTTTGGTAATATAACATTTAAAGTACAAACAAAACGTACAAGGATTGAAACATCTGATGAAAGAACAGAACAAAAATCAGTAACTGCAGAAATACCTACTCATGCACTGTCTGGCTTTCAAGAAATTACGTGCTTATTATTACAAGTTATTATTACAAATTACGTGCTTATTATTTTCCCCCGTACATTAGTAAATCAATATTGTACTTCAACCTAAATTAAATAATAATGTACGTAAAAAGCCTCAATAGTGTAAATCACCTGAACAATGAATTAAATAGCAGGAAGAGTTGAGAAATACTAGATTCCATTACAGTAAGTCTGAAAAATTATGGATTCTAGATAGTTTGAGGGATCTGGATTTGTTTTCAATAGTTTTGGCATGATGTTGTAAACTCGAAATGATACTCATAAAAAAGTATTGCTAAGAAATTCATCTGCAGTTGGTAGTGCTAAGTATGTTACATAGTCTCAGCAGAGCGGTTTACTCTGACTGCAAAATTCAGTTACGTTGAAGTCAAGGGAATGAATTTCAGAAGCAGAATACGATGCACTGACATTATTGTCTAAAGTATTTGCACTACCAACTGGAGAAGTATTTCTATGCATAAACAAATATAAAAAGAACACATTGTGGCGACTCACCGTCTAGTCGGGTGAACCGGCTCGGCAGTCGGGTCGCGCGGTGTCGGAGCGATGAGGCCCAAGATGGCGGCGGGCCTCGTCTTTCCGAGCGACGGGGAGAACCCGCGCGCGGGAAAGTCCTGATGACGTAGGACTTACGTCATTACCGGTTTTTTGGGCGGGAGTTTTCTCCCTTAAAGGGCCCGCGCAAGGCGGGAAAATAAACCAGTTCTGTTTGGCAATCCTCCGAGTGAGTCTTGTTTTATTCCGCGGTAGCAACCGCTACATTGGTGACCCCGACGGTCCAAACAGCTTTTGGACCCGCGAAATGGACGACAGCGCAGCAGCCAACGCAGTGGCCCTCAAGCTGCCCACCTTTTGGACACTTCGGCCCAGCGTCTGGTTTGACCAGGCCGAAGCGCAATTCCACCTTCGGCAGATCACCTCCGACTCCACGAAGTACTACCATGTGGTTAGCTCTCTGGACCAGGAGACAGCCGCCCAGGTTGGAGACTTCATCCAGTCGCCTCCGGAGGAAGATAAGTACCCGGCTTTCAAAGACCTTTTGATCCGGACCTTCGGCCTCTCCCGTCGTGAGCGCGCCGCCTGCCTGCTTCATCTGGATGGCCTGGGGGACAGATCCCCATCCGCCCTAATGAATGAGATGCTGGCATTGGCCGAGGGACACAAGCCATGCCTGATGTTCGAACAGGCCTTCCTCGAACAGCTCCCCGATGACATCCACTTGTTGTTAGCTGACGCCGACTTCAGCAACCCCCGTGAGGTGGCCGCCCGGGCAGATGTCCTGTGGAGGGCCAAGCGCGAGAGCGGTTCGTCCGTCAGTCAAATCACCAGGCAGCGAGCCCAACGCCCGCCTCACCCGGCCCCAGCAACCGAGCAGCCACGCCCCAGGAGCGCAGATGATGACACGGGTGACCAGCTGTGCTTCTACCATCAGAGGTGGGGTGCGGAGGCCCGTCGATGCCGCCCACCCTGCAAGTTTCAGGGAAACGCCAGGGCCAGCCGCCGCTGATGGCTACAGCGGCTGGCCACCGACAGAGCCTCCTCTTCGTTCAGAACAAGAAATCTGGACGGCGTTTCCTCGTTGATACTGGAGCGGAGGTCAGTATTTTGCCCCTGACAGGCCGCGACACTCGTGACAGGCCACCAGGTCCTCTACTCAATGCCGCCAACGGTACAACGATACGGTCTTTCGGCACCCGTACCCTTCAATTACACTTTGGCAGCAGTCGTTTTACCTGGACCTTTACCCTTGCCACCATCGCCCGACCACTCCTAGGAGCCGATTTCCTTCGGGCCCACAACCTGTTAGTCGACCTGCGAAGAAAGCGGTTAGTTCACTCTAGCACTCTCCAAACCTATCCCCTGGGAGAAATCAGCCCACCAGCCTCGCACCTGGACTCCATTTCCCTTTCTGGCAACGATTTCGCCAAGCTCCTAGCCAAATTCCCATCGATTTTGGCACCTTCGTTTACAAATTCTAGGCCCACACATGGGGTACGACACCACATCATTACCACAGGGCCACCCCTTCATGCCCAAGCACGGCGATTACCTCCAGACAAGCTCCGCCTGGCAAAGGAAGAGTTCCGTCACATGGAGGAGCTGGGGATTGTTCGCAGGTCAGACAGCCCCTGGGCCTCCCCCCTGCACATGGTCCCCAAAGCCACCAGAGGGTGGAGGCCCTGCGGCGACTACCGCAGGCTGAATGACGCCACCACCCCGGACCGCTATCCCATCCCTCACATCCAGGACTTCGCAGCGAACCTACACGGGGCCCGCATCTTTTCCAAAGTGGATCTCGTTAGGGGATACCACCAAATCCCGGTCCATCCGGATGACGTCCCCAAAACTGTGATTATCACCCCATTCGGCCTGTTCGAATTCCTTCGGATGCCGTTCGGCCTTAAGAATGCCGCGCAGACCTTCCAGCGGCTGATGGACGCGGTAGGCCGAGACCTGGACTTGGTGTTCATTTACTTGGACGACACACTGATCGCCAGCCGTAACCGCCAGGAACACCTTTCCCACCTCCGCCAGCTGTATTCCCGCCTCCGCGATTTCGGCCTCACGATTAACCCGTCCAAGTGCCAATTCGGACTTGACTCTATCGATTTCCTCGGCCACAAAATCACCAGCGACGGGGCAACACCCCTACCCGCCAAGGTGGATGCTATCCGCCATTTTGCCCGCCCCGACACAGTCAAAGGCCTACAGGAATTCCTTGGGATGGTCAACTTTTACCATCGGTTCATCCCTGCAGCAGCCCGTATCATGCGCCCTCTGTTCTCGCTGCTGGCTGGTAAGGGCAAGGACATCATCTGGACTGACGAGGCTGCGGCTGCTTTCGTTAAGGCCAAAGACGCCCTGGCAGATGCCACGATGCTGGTACACCCCAGGACTGACGTCCCGACTGCCCTCACGGTAGACGCGTCCAACACCGCGGTGGGTGGGGTACTGGAACAGCTACTCGAAGGCCGCTGGCAACCCTTGGCATTTTTCAGCAAACACCTTAGACCGCCCGAACTGAAGTACAGCGCTTTTGATCGGGAACTTCTAGCGCTGTATCTGGCGGTCCGGCATTTCCGATACTTTCTAGAAGGCAGGCCTTTCACCGCTTTCACTGATCATAAGCCTCTGTCCTTTGCCTTCTCCAAAGTCTCCGATCCCTGGTCAGCTCATCAGCGGAGACAATTATCCTACATTTCCGAGTTCACAACTGACATCCAACATGTCTCCGGAAAGGATAATGTTGTTGCTGATGCACTTTCCAGACCAACCATCCACAACCTATCCTTGGGTGTCGACTACATGGCCCTGGCTGACGCACAGCAAGCCGACGACGAACTGCCCAGCTACAGAACTGCAGTCTCGGGTCTACAGCTCCGAGATTTCTTGGTTGGTCCAGGTCAGCGGACCCTACTTTGCGACGTTGCGACTGGTCAGCCCCGCCCTATAGTCCCTGCAGCCTGGCGGAGACGCGTTTTTGACTCGGTACATGGGTTGGCGCACCCGTCCATCAGATCTACTGTCCGACTGGTCGCCAGCAAGTTTGTCTGGCATGGCCTGCACAAACAGGTCAGTGAGTGGGCCAGGACTTGTCCGCACTGCCAGACGTCAAAAATCCAGCGACACACCAAGGTCCCACCACACCAGTTCGAGCCTACCCGTAGGAGGTTCGACCACATACACGTCGACCTCGTGGGCTCTCTGCCAGTTTCAAGAGGAGCCCGGTACCTCCTTACTATCGTGGACCGGTTCACGAGGTGGCCTGAGGCAACCCCCCTGACTGACATCACAACTGATTCCTGCGCCCGAGCGCTGCTCACAACTTGGGTCTCACGTTTTGGCATTCCGGCCCACATCACTTCAGACAGAGGCACCCAATTCACTTCCAGTCTCTGGGCTGCATTAGCGAACCTGCTAGGGACGCAGCTGCACACCACCACGGCCTACCATCCTCAATCAAACGGGTTGGTGGAACGTTTTCACCGCCATCTAAAATCGGCCTTGATGACCCGCCTGAAGGGTCCTAACTGGGTTGACGAGCTGCCTTGGGTCCTGCTCGGCATACGCACTGCCCCCAAAGAAGACCTCTGCACTTCGTCAGCTGAGCTTGTATACGGGGCGCCACTAGTTGTCCCCGGGGATTTCATACCTGCCCTTCGGGACCAAGGGGAACAACCCCCAGCAGTCCTACAAAGACTGCGCGAGAAGCTTGGCGCCTTGGCCCCGATTCCCACCTCATGGCACGGTCAAGCCCCATCCTGCCAGCCCAAGGAACTACGGGACTGTAAGTTTGTTTTCGTTCGCAGGGGCACACCTCGGGCGCCATTGCAACGACCATATGAGGGACTGTTCCGAGTCATACGGAATAATGGATCCACTTTTATTTTGGACATTGGAGGCAGGGAACAGGTTTTCACGGCGGACCGCCTCAGACCGGCCCATTTGGATCTGCAACAGCCTGTCGAGGTTGCCACGCCGTGACGCAGAGGCCGCCCCCCTAAGCGGCAGCTGGCACGGCCCACGGACCTTGGGGACTGTCTCGCCGGTTCTGGGGGGGGGTTGTGTGGCGACTCACCGTCTAGTCGGGCGAACCGGCTCGGCAGTCGGGTCGCGCGGTGTCGGAGCGACGAGGCCCAAGATGGCGGTGGGCCTCGTCTTTCCGAGCGACGGGGAGAACCCGCACGCGGGAAAGTCCTGATGACGTAGGACTTACGTCATTGCCGGTTTTTTGGGCGGGAGTTTTCTCCCTTAAAGGGTCCGCACAAGGCGGGAAAATAAACCAGTTCTGTTTGGCAATCCTCCGAGTGAGTCTTGTTTTATTCCGCGGTAGCAACCGCTACAACATCATATTTCTTGTGAATCTTCATTCATCCCATGAGTGTCATTTCTGTCTTGACTTAATAGACTTAATACATTTGCTGTACTTCAGTATTTCAAAAATCAAGATGAGTGGTAAGAAAACTAAAACTCAAGGAGAAATATATTTCTGCTGCAAGAAGAAATTGCTATACAAAGACAAGGCCGATCTCTTCTGCAAAAGGATATTGGGCAACATTTGAATTATGAATAAAGGTGAAGAAAAGGTGACAAAATAAGAGAAATTGGATAAACACTGGTTAATGAAAATGATATTAGATAATATAATTAAACCAAAGAGAAAGAGTAATAGCTGAATCTGTTTTCCATGAAAACAGCGACCATCGTCATTCACTGGGCTCCATTGGCAATGCTTTCCCTGAAAATGCTCACTTAAAGTTCACCCGGAGTCAGGTAATGAATTATATCTCTATACCTGTTGTCAGCTGCATGATGGAACAAAGTTCCAAGCCCAGATATTTTAAGCACCAAAACTATTTAATGTGACAACATGCCCTGACAACATTCCATAAGGTGAGCATCTGATCACCTTGAGATGAAATAAAAGCTCAGAGAAATTGCATTTGAAAGCTTAGTGAGACAAAATAGTCCAGGAGATCATTGAAGACGTCATGTAACTCATGCCGGATCCGGGTTTTTTTTCAAATCTGTTGTTTCTTTCAGGAGTCCAAGAATGAGTTGAAAACAACTTGGTGCTTCACAAAGTTTTATTGGAAAAGTTTAAAACAAAGAAGCAGTCATAGAGCACATGGCACTAGCTTTACTACTAGGAGATGAGCTGAGACAAAGGAACTAAAATGAGCTGGGGGGGGGGGGAAGAGAGCAAGAGAGTGATTAACAAAAATAAAACATCTTTTATACCTGAGTTAAGAGGTACTCCTTAGATAATAGTCCAATTAGAAAACCTATTAGATATCTGTGGCAAAATCAACCAATGAGAAAACGCGTATTCACCTGATGGACGAACCAATAAGCTCAGAAGCAGTTATTCCTTGTACAGCCATTTGAGGTGTATTAAACACTACACATGTTAAAAAAACTACTTCAAACAGTTGAATCCAACACTCATCAGTAGTATGAAAGATCTGGAGAAAAGAGGGTTATCTACCTGTGGAACTGAGAAATTGACTGAACCAGAACACGTTTAATTCCACCAGATAGGAAGGATGGTCTCTTACCAAAGTAAGGACACCCCAAGCATCGATGCCCAGATGGATTGGGTGATTGTACGGTATGGATTGCAATGTCCACAGACACATCCAAAGAATTGCAACTCTAATTACCATCTCTTACTGTATACCTCTTCTGACTAATTTGCTTTGTCAGCTCAGTTCAGCGAGGTACATTTTTCATCCGTGAATGAGAAGGTGCAGGTGTGTGTCCTATTCCAGCACTAAGTGTCAGCTAAGAAAATAGATTCAAGTGCAGAATTGAAGGAGTATTGCCTTTTTGAAGCATTATAAATTAATTGTTAAATTGAGACTCTGCTCAAATGAATTTACAAAATCCTGTGGCCCAATTGAAGATTGATAAATCTCCCACTCTACCATCAATGTTTGGTTGCCTAGCTTTGTTTGCTAATGAATGGGACCTTGCTGTGGGACAGTTGGCTACTTATATTTACTTGCATACCAGTGGTGATAACACATCAGAAGTAGATTCATTGGCTGATAAATCCCTTAAGATGCTCTGAGAACATTTACATCACAGCTTCTTTCTGCCCTTCTCCCCTGCAATAATGCAACAAATACACCAAGGTAAAATAATTTTTAACAATTAAAATAAACATTATTTATACATAAATATATTAATATTGGATTGATATACAATAATAAGCAGAAGACCCCTTAACCTTGCCACTGAGTAATATTTGTCCAAGAAAATGAACTCCCTGTGCCTAAATTTGCTCACAGCAACCAAATGCTATACACTATTCATCAAGCTTTAGAACATAGAATATAGCACGGGAACAGACCCTTCACCCCATGATGTTGTGACAAATTAATTAAACGCCTAACTAAACTAATCCCTTCTGCCTACTCAATGTCCATATCCCTCCATTCTCTGCATATTCATGTGCCTATCTAAGAGCCTCTTAAATGCATCTATCATATTTGCCTCCACTACCACCCCTGGCAGTGTATTCCTGGCACCCACCACTCTCTATGTGCCCCACACATCTCCTTTGAATTTAACCCCTCTCACCTTAAACGCATGCCCTCTAGTATTAGATACTTCGACCCTGGGAAATAAATTCCAGCAGTCTACTCCATCTGTGCTCCTCATAATCTTATAAACTTCTATCAGGTCTCCCCTCAGCCTCTGTCACTCCAGAGAAAACAACCCAAGTTTGTCAAGCCTCTCCTAAAAGCACATGCCCTGTAATCCAGGCAACATCCTGGTAAACTTCTTCTGTATCTTCTCCAAAGCCTCCACATCCTTCCTATAATGGGGCGACCAGAATTGAATGTCACACTCCAAATAAGGCCTAACCAGAGTTTTATAAAGTTGCAACTTAACTTCCTGACTTTTGATCTCAATGCCTCAACTAATAAAGGCCAGTATACCATTTATTTTCTTTACCACCCTATCAACCTGTGCAGCCACTTTCAGGGAGATATCAATGAGACAAAAATCCTCATCAGTACAGGTGTCATGAGTGCAAATTTTGGAGGCTATGTTGAAAATTGTCCACTACAATGTGTGCTATCGTCTCACCAACCAGAGGTAACAGTCTCTCCTGATTTACACTATAAAAACACCGAGATTTTTAAAATGCTGTGTTAAATCTGTTCTTGGTCCTGTTCCAAAATCTTAAGTTTCTCCTCATGACTACAGAATCCGATCCTTTTCATCACAGTAGTCTATCCACATTAGCGGCTCCCTATGGTGTTAATGTTTTTATATAATAAAATGGAGCAGCTGAGCTGAAAAGGTACATAATGTGCTACAACTGCCCCACTCCCAGTCACATAAATAAGGAGATCCAGAGCCAATTAACTACAAATGCAAGGTGTTCCTGTACTGGAAACACCACCACACCTCAGAAGGGAAACAATTCTACAGGCACTTGAAGATCGAGATCCTACATAAAACTCATGGCCTGCAGAATGATGCATTCAGAATGGAATTGGAGACTTGAAGTCCATTTCTGAGGAGTACACAGAAGACCAATGCACCACCTCCCAAACGATCCATCTCTCCACTCCATCAAATATGCCTTTCCACAGCTGTGGCAGAGGCTGCAAGTTCTGTGTTGTCCTCACCAGCCACTCAGAACCCATAAAACAAGAGTGGAAGCAAGTCATCCTTGATCCCAAGGGACTTTATTTTATTCATCCATTTTTCTGGATGTGAATAACACTTTCAAGGACAACATTTGTTACCTATCATTAAATGCCCTTGAGAAGGTGGTCGTGAACTGCCTCAGAGTTATGGAGTCGTTAAATCATAGAGTGGTACCACACTGAAATAATCCCTTCAATCCACATCAACCAGCCATTTACACTAATCCTACATTAATCCCATTTTCTTTTTATTGTCCCCACATTATCAACAATTCTCCCCAGATTCTACCATTTACCTATTCATTAGGAGCAATTTACAGTGGCCAATTAACCTAGCAAACCGCACGTCTTTGATACAGGAGGAAACAGGAGCACCTAGAGGAATTCCACACGCAGAACATGCAAACTCCACACAGACATCACCCAAGATCAGGACTGAACCCAGGTCTCTGGCTCCACAAGGAAACTGTTCTACTATCTTCACCACTGTATGATGGGAAAAAAAATGTTTGATGAAACAGCTGAAGGTTTTTTGGCCAAGAATACTTCCCTGAGGTACTGCTACAGTGATGTTCTGGGATGGCTGGGATTAGATATTATTGATCTGCAAAAATTACAACCATCTTCTTTTGTGCAAGGTATGACTCCAACCATTGGAGTGTTTCCCTTGACATGGACTCGTGACATGGACTTGTTGGGCCGAAAGGCCTGTATCCGTGCTGTATTGCTCTACGACTCCCATGGTGCCCACTGACTTCAGTTTTTCCTGCATTCCTTCATGCAACACACTGGCAATTCTACCTTGCTGCCAAGGGCTGTCACTCTCACCTTGCCTCTAGAATTTAGCTCTTTGGTCCATGTTTGAACTGAAGTTGTGATCAAGTCCAGAGTGGATATATCCTGATGAAATCCAAACTGGATGAGTGACGGCAGAGTGATTGGGCAGTAATAGCAGGGTTAGATTTGTTCTGCTTCTTGACGTAGCTGGGCAACTGCCTAAGAACAGGTGTGTAATGTAAATAGTTTGACTTCATGCATTATTAGGTCAGTCACATTTTCAACAGGTCAAGTCATCCCTATTTATACATTATTTACTTATAACAGGTACTTAAAAGATACTTGTGTTTCAATCTGATCCAGCATTATTGAAATATAAGCTGAGCTAATACTATTTGTATTTGATAAAGAAATTAAAAAACAAAACATTAAGCTTTTTTATGGTAAGGTGAGTCATGCTAAGTTTTAAAGATTTTGATTGCCATGGTAATAAACACCCACTCAATAGATCTTTGAATATAATACAACCAAATGTAAATATGTGCAATGCAAAGGTTGTCTTTGAGGTTCAAACCTGAAATTGTCAATTGCTTTGTAAGAATTAAATTGATCTGTAATTAGCCAAATTGATATGTATTAATGATAGCTATAAACTTTGATTTATTACATTTTTTCAACCAACTGAAATGTCATGGCAAAAATCATTTCTACTTTTAGTGCCATTTAATATTATTTTACTATGAATTACTAATGCATCATTGATTCTATCATCTTGGCAATATCTTACAGTTTAGAGATCACAGCTCATGGGGGATGAATTGGATGACTGTCATGTGTAACCAGTGCTAAGTTGCTGCATGCCTCACCATAGAGGCCTCATGTTGTGGATTGTTAGCATAAAGTCAGTAGGCTGCACTTAAAACAAGCCTGCTCCTTTTAAGGGAGAGGTACCTGCCTGCAGAAAGAGGGGTAAGTGACAATGGACGAGACTGCAACCTGATGAAGGACACGTGGAGCAGCACGATACAGGAAATAGCAAGTTCCACAATTCCCAGAGGTTGTGGTGGAGGCGTCGGTGACGGGAGGCGTCGGTGAAGGGAGGCGTCGGTGAAGGGATCCATGGGAGGGGAGGACACCCTCCAGAGCAGCTGACCAAAGGGACTGGGAGCCATTAGCAACTCAGTTCAATGTCAGCACCTGGAAGTTAAGCCAACAAAGGTTCAGTGATCTCAGCAAGTGCTCAAGCTTAGTGTAATCTTGCATTGGCTTTGGATACCACTTTGTTCACCAAACGTATTTATCATTTACCCACTGAAAATAGCTACCAATCAGAGCACATCTCTAATTTCATATGCAGCACTTCGGCCTCACACCCAATCTCACAGCTTGAACCTGCTGTTAGCTGTTCAACTATAGCAGTCACACATCGTATGGCACTCACTCAGACACTTTACTCTCTAGTACCAGACAAACTGGCACACTAGTGGGGACAGCAGAGGCTGCTTGTAACAATCTAGGCACACATTGAATTTACCCCAATGGAGGAAATGATTCTCTGTCTCATTGGAGTGAGCTCTGTGGTTGTGGCTAGAGATGGAAGCTATGGAAGAGCTGATGGACCCTTTTCTTCATATCTTCTCACATCCTACCTCTCAGTTCATCCCAGTCTTCCTCTGTGTACAAACTGCAAATAGTTGATCCCATGCCTTTTATTCACTGACCACCACCCTCTCCCCTACCCACTTCCACAGAACAAATTCCTTGTGCCTTTCTCCCTTTGGATAGCCAAGAACTCCAGCCTGACCAGCTGTTGCTGGAAGAACCTTAAGGCAGTAAAGATGAAGATACACTCTCACTCATTTACACATTCACAGCCACTTAACCCAGATACCAGCCCTGGCTCTCAATTAGAGGGCATACCAGAGGTATGATCAGCCCATAGAGAGGCATCAAGCATCCATAACCAATAGACAGCCAGAGGAAAGCTTGGTGAGGGCAACTTTTCCCCTTGAGGGCAAAATCTGTTTTTAATCATGCCAATGACTTGCTGAATCATATTGTAAATAGCAATGCAGTTTTTCTCACATCACATGTGTGGGCTGCACTCTGGAGTCATCAGCAATCCCATTGGTTGGATGGCCATTGTCACTTTGGTGGCAGCCTACCATTTGTCATAATGGTTCAAATGCAGATGGTACAGTGGACCTCCACAAAATGGAGGCAATGTGAATGCAACCAGGATATCAGAAACTGACTTACATGATTCACTGCCTCTGGTCTGGATGCTGAAGGAGCAGGAACCCTTTTGGTTCCATTGTGGGCAAAGTCAGCACATGGTGCTCACAAAGTAATGCACTCATGGTTAATGTCACCGTGCACCATGGGGAAGCCTGGAATCTTCAAAAATATACACAACTTGCTGCTCTCTAGTAAGTGGGAATGCGAGGTAGCTGCCTCTGTTTGAACAGAGAATATCAGCCACCTCAATTAGGCAACAGCAGATTACAGATTGCAAGATGTTGCAAATATCTTGGAAGAATCCTGACACATGTTAAACCATAGCAACAGCCACTTTGAAGACCACTTCCAGTGCAGTCCTTGCCTGTCAATGTGTATCCATTGGAAAGGACAAGTTGACTATCTCCATGATTGCATTGGAGCAGTAGGCACCTGGTTGACAGCCACCCAAGATGGTTGGAGGTACTGCTGTTTGGAGCATGCAGTTCTACAGTGTGGACCACTGTGGACAGTTTACGCAACTCCCAGGAACTGGTGACACAGGAGACTGCGAATGCTGGAATCTGGAGCAACAAACAGTCTGGTGGGGAACTCAGTGAGTTGAGCAGCATCTGTGGGTGTGCATGTTTTGGAATCAGACTGGTTTTCTTAGCACCAAAACAAATGTGCTACATCTCCTAAATTTACATCCCATGCTCCTTAAATCATTAAATGGGGTGAGGGGTTTGGGATAATCAGTCACCTATGTACAAGGATACTGAATGATGTGTACCTGGAGAATTACTTCGTGGAATATAAAAGATGCCATATTTTGCTCAGTGAGCTCTCAAGGTAAAAAAAGAACATATTGAAGATCATGTGAGACTACTTACTATTATATTAGATTTATGCAAATGGTAATCAGATTGAAAATACAATTAATCGCAATGTAATAACTCCAGTGTTGCACAATTATTAGCAATATACAAAAAGAGAACAAATTATCATCAATAGGAAATGATGTCAAGACTGCATAATTATATTTACTACCTTTTGCTTTGAAACAGCCCATGGCAAAAGTGTTCTCAAAATACTAATACTTTAACATTCCTTCATTTGTATTCTATGTTTTAAATCTACATTGTATGCCCTTCAAAATTATTTATATTTAGAATATTATCAAAGCTCTATATTAATAAAATACTGCAATTTATTTTTAAAGTTACATTTCATCATTTCAGAATATAGTGAATATTTCTATTTAAACTATGAGTGCTCATACTATTGGGTTTAGGGCTAACTTGAAAGAGCTTGGTAGAGAGACAGGTAGATTTACAATGCCTTTGATTTTATACTGGGTCGCCACAGTCAACATCATTAGAGTCAAATAACGATTTAACTCAGTTGCAGTAAGTCCCAGCACTTTTATTTTACAAACTGAGCAACTAGATGCATGGTCAGAGGTGGAGACCATACCGTCAAAGCTTGAAAAGCACAGGGAAGGTGAAATTAAGAAGCCTTACTTGTGTTTGAAAGACCTAAGCATTGTGACACTGCATACTGTTTTGCCCCCCTTACCTATAAAAGGGTACAGTTGTACCAGAAGCAGTCCAAAAGAGATTCACTAGGCTAAATTGTGGAATGAGAGATTGTCCTATCAGTCTTCTCATTCTATCAAGAGAGGCTAAACAGGTTGGATCTATATTCTTTAGAGTTTAGAAGAATGAGGAGTGACCTTTTTTGAAAGTGAAAATCCTGAGAGGGCACGACATGAGATGTTGAGATGTTTTCATTAGTAGGCAAATTCCGAATGAGAGGATATAGTTACAAGATAAGGGACGGTGTATGGAGGGTGGCGAATCTTTGGAATTCTCTATCCTAGGGGGTGATGAGGTTAGATCATTAGAAGTATTTATGGTGAAGATGGATAAATTGTTGAAAGATCAGGAAATTGTGGGCTGTGGAAAACCGCACAAAAGAGGAGTTGAGATCAGCATAGATCAGCTATGATCACATTGAATGTAGAGCAGGCTTAAGAGGCCAGGTGGCCTACTCCTGCTCCTAATTTCTTGTGTACTAAGAGAAAAATTACTCCAAATCTTCTGCAACAAGTAAATTCTTTATCGATGTAAATCCTTTTATTTGTGACTGGATTTATATCCAGAGGCCTGGATTACTATTTACCAGACCGAAGTTTGAATCACAGTACAGCAGCTTCTGAATTTAGATTTGACTAATTAAACAAATCTGCATTAAAAAGTTAGAAGCATTAACGTTAATCATCGATCCACTGAATCATCATAAAAGTCTGGAGACACAAGAGACTGCAGATGCCAGAATCTGAAGCAATGCACAAAAAGCTGGAGGAACTCAGCTGGAGGCAGCTTCTATGGAGGGAAATGGACAGCCAATATTTTGGGTCAAGACCCTTCATCTGGACTGGGAACCAAAAGCCTATTTGGTTCACTAATGGAGACACAAGAGATTCTGTAAATGCTGGAATCTGGAGCAGCACACACATAATGCTGGAGGAACTCACCAGGTCAGCCAGCATCTACGGAGGGAAATAAACAGTCGACGTTTCGGGTCAAGACCCTTCATCAGGACTGGAAAGGAAGAGGGCAGAAGCCAGAATAAGAAGGTGGGGGAAAGGAAGGAGCACTTGCCCCCACCCCTTTGTTTTCCCTTATTCCTGTATCCCCTTACTCCTCTTTCCCCTCCCCCACCATCATGACCTGCCCTCACCTCCCTCTCATTCCCCACCTCCTTCCCTCTACTCCATGGTCTACTGTCCTCTAGAACATAGCACATTACAGCTAAGTACAGGCCCTTTGGCCCACAATGTTGTGCCAACATTTTATCCTGCTCTAAGATCTATCTAAACCTTCCCTCCCACATAGCCCCCCATTTCTCTATCATTCATGTCTCTATCATCAGATTCCTTCTTCTTCAGCCCTTTGCCTCTTCTATCTACCACCTCCCAGTTTCTCACATCATTCCCGTTCATTCCCCCCTCCCCCCCTCGCCTAGATCCACCTATCACCTGGCAGCTTGTGCTTTTCTTTCCCTGCCCCCCACCCTTTTTATTCTGGCTTCTGATCTTCAGGGGTGGAAACCTACCATCCTTACTTGGTCAAGGCTGTATGTGATTTCAGCCCCACAAGTGATTGACCCCTAACTGCCCTCTGTAGCATAGCAAAGCAATCTGCTCAGAGGAAGATAGGGATGGACAATAAACGTTGGCCTTTCCAGTAATGTTCTCATTTGCCTGGTTCACTTTTCAGCACAATAAATTTAACTGTTAATGAAAATTAAAAAAAATACAGATGGAGCATATCTGAAATAAAAACAAAATGTTGGAAACACTCAGCAGGTCTGGTCTGCGACAGTGTGACACAGGTCGATCACAGGCCTGGTCTGGGACAGTGACACAGGTGTGGTCTGTGATCAGTAGGTCCCTCAAGGATCAGTATTGGGGCCTTTGTTGTTTGCGAGGTTGTCAAAGGATGCAGAAGGATATAGAACAGTTGGAAATCTGGCCAGAGAAATGGCAGATGGAGTTTAATCTGGACAAGTGTGAGGTGTTACATTTTGGAAGGTCAAATGCATGGGGAAAGAATACAGTAAGTGGCAGGACCCTTGGGAGCATTGATGTACAGAGGGATCTTGGGGTGGAGGCCCATAGCTCCCTAAAAGTGGCAACGCAAGTGGATAAGGTGGTAAAGAAGGCATTCAGCATGCCAGCCTTCATCAGTCGGTGCATTGAGTATGAAACTTGGGAGGTCATGTTACAGCTATATAAAACTTTAGTTAGGCCACATTTGGAGTATTGAGTGCAGTTCTGGTTGCCACACTATAGGAAGGATGTGGAGGCTCCGGAGAGAGTACAAATGTTCTCCAGGATGTTTCCTAGATTACAGTGTATTAGCTATAAGGAAAGGTTGAATTGTTTTGGATTGTTAGATTGTTTTCTCAGGAGCATCAGAGGCTGAGGGGTGACATGATAGAAGTACATAGAGTCATGAGAAGATAATTGGAGTCTTTTACCCAGGGTGGAAATGTCACCTATGAGAGGGCATAGGTTTGCGAGAGGAGGAAGGTTAAATGAGATTTGCGAGGCAAGTTTTTTTTACATAGGGTGGTAGGTGTCTGTAATACGCTGCCAGGGGAGGTGATAGTTGCAAATATGATAGCAACACTTAAGAAGCATGTAGACAGACACGTGAATGGGCAGTGAATAGAGGGATATGGATCACATGCAGCTAAATGGGATTCATTTAAATTGGCAATCATGGCCAGCGCAGGCATGGTGGGAAAAGGGCCTTTTCCTGTGCTGTATTGTTCTACATTCTTGTTTTACCCATCTTCTCTTTCATTGCATTGATGTCACTTGCTTCAACTATTCCTTGTGGTAGTAAGTTCCATGTTTTTTTTTGATCTCTTATTAAAAAAATATGTAGTCTGGAGGGAATCTGCAAAAAAAAATATACAGTGATGTTTTCCCAGGGTTTGATATTAAAACTACATGTCTTCTTGAAATGCAATAATAACCTTAACTTGATATAGTTGCAATGCTTTCTGAGGAAGTGGACATTAGAAATATAATGAATATTGAAGAGGATTGTAATAGATTGACAGACAGGTAAAATGGATCAACACTTGGTAAATGGGATTTAACACACAAAAAAATGAAATGACTTAGTAAAAAGAAATGCAGGAACGCAAGAAGCTGCAGAGAGTAGTGGACTCAGCCCAATACATCACGGGCACATCCCTCCCCTTTATCAGTAGTATCAACAGGAGACGATGCCTTAAGTAGGCAACATCCATCATTAAAGATACCCACCATCCGGGCCATGCCACCTTTTCACAGCTCCCATCAGGCAGAAGGTACAGGAGCCTGAAGTCCCACACCACCAGGTTCAAGAACAGCTACTTCCCTTCAACCATTCCATTTTTGAATTAACCGGTACAACCCTAATCACTACAGTTTAGCAACACTATGATCACTTTGCACTAAAATGAACTTTTTTTTACTCTAACTGTATTCTTTCTTGTAAAAGCTGTCTATAATTTATGTTTAATTTATGTTTTTCCTGTGAATGCTGCTTGTATAATGCTATGTGCCTGTGATGCTGCTGCAAGTAAGTTATTCATGGTACCTGTAAGTACATGTACTTGTGCATGTGACAATAAACTCGACTTTGACCTTGATTAATTTTTGTAGGATTATTGAGCAGAAACAATATTAATTATGTGATACAATTTTAAAGAAGGCTGCAGGGACAGATGGAGCTTGAAGGTGACAGGACAGGACAGGACAAGTTAAGAACATAGAACATTACAGCACAGTACAGGCTCTTCGGCCCACAATGTTGTGCTGACATTTTATCCTTCTCTAAGATCTATCTAACTCTTGCCTCCCTCATGGACCTCCATTTTTCTATCATTCATGTGCCTATCTAAGAGCCTCTTAAATGTCCCTTTTGTATCTGCCCTCACAACCTCTGTTGGCAGTGCATTCCACGCACCCACCACTGTGTAAAAAAAACTTACCTCTGACATCCCACTAATATCTTCCTCCAATCACCTTAAAATTATGCCCCCTCGTGTTAGCCATTGTCACCCTGGAAAAAAGTCTCTGACTGTCCACTCGATCTATGCCTCTAATTACCTTGTACACCTCTATCAAGTCACCTCTCATCCTCCTTCTCTCCAAAGAGAAAAGCCTTAGCTCACTCAAGCTATTCTCATAAGACATGCTCTCCAATCAGCGCAGCATCCTGGTAAATCTCCTCTGCACCCTCTCTAAAGCTTCCACATCCTTCCAATAATGAGGTGACCAGAACTGAACGCAATACTCCAAGTGTAATCTAACCAGAGTTCTATAGAGCTGCAACATTACGTTCCAGCTCTTGAACTCAATACCCCGACTAATGAAGGCCAACACACCATATGCCTTCTTAACAATCCTATCAACATGTGGGGCAACCTTGAGGGATCTATGGATGTGGACCCCCAAGATCCCTCCACACTGCAAAGAGTCCTGCCATTAACCTTGTATTCTGCCTTCAAATTCGATCGTCCAAAGTGCATCACTTCACACTTTTCCGGGTTGAAATCCATCTGCTACTTCTCAGTCCAGCTCTGCATCCTATCAATGTCCTGTTGTAATTTACAGGAACCTCCTACACTATCCACAACACCACCGACCTTCATGTCATCTGCAAACTTACTAACCCACCCTTTCACATCTTCATCCTATATATATAAATAAAAATCACAAGAAGCAGGAGTCCCAGAACAGATCCCTGCAGAACACCACTGGTCACCGACCTCCAGTCAGAATACTCTCCATCTACCAGCACCCTCTAAGTGAGCCAATTCTGAATCCACACAGCCAAGTTTCCCTGGATCCCATGCCTCCTGACTTTCTCAATGAGCCTTCCATGAGAAACCTTATCAAACGCCTTACTGGAAAGGGTAGGTTAGTAAGTTTGCCTTACTGGAATCCATGTACACCACATCCACTGCTCCACCTTCATCAATGCGCTTTGTCACATCCTCAAAGAATTCAATCAGGCTCATGAGGCATGACCTGCTCCTCACAAAGCCATGCTGACTGTCCCTAATCAGTCTATGCTTCTCCAAATGCCCATAATCCTGTCTCTAAGAATCTTCTCCAGTAATTTGCCCACCACTGAAGTAAAACTCGCTGGTCTGTAATTCCCAGGGTTATCCCTATTCCCTTTCTTGAACAAAGGAGCAACATTTGCCACACTCCAATCATCTGGCACTACTCCTGTGGCCAGTGAGGATGCAAAGATCATCGCCAAAGGTGCAGCAATCTGTTCCCTCGCTTCCCTTAATAACCTTGGATATATCCCGTTTGGTCCTGGTGACTTATCTATCCTAATGTTTTTCAGAAGTTCCAGCACATCCTCTTTCCTCATGTCAACATGCCCTAGCATATCAGCCTGTTGTACGCCATCCTCACAAAGGTCAAGGTCTCTCTCACTGGTGAATATGAAGTGAAATATTCATTAAGGACCTCCCCTACCTCTTCCGACTCCAGGCACATGCTTCCTCTTTTATCCCTGATCAGTCCTACCTTCACTCTAGTCATCCTCCTATTCTTCACATACATGTAGAACACCTTGGGGTTTTCCTTAATCCCACTCGCCAAGCCCTTCTCTTGCCTCCTTCTAGCTCTTCTAAATCCATTCTTAAGCTAAAAATGGATTTAGGAGAGCTAAAAGACTGTTAATCATTATTAGCTTCATTAATATAGATGTAGAGTAAGAAATTGCTGCTAAACATTTCAAAACCATGGTGTGATTGTAGTTCTCCAATCTGAGCCACGTACTCTGCATGGCAGACTAGATGTGGAAGAGGTTGAGTGTAAAAATATCAGAGTTGAGTAGCTTCAGAGGTTTGGAGGAAGTGAAGAAGTTAATAAATATGGAATGCTTTCCAAATATTTTCTCCTGGCATGGAATTTCTTTACAGGGAGTGCACCTTGGAAATAGAAGAAAGTTTGGTTACATGGTCCTCCATTCAAGCATCATACACATAACATTTCTTAATTACTCTCCAGATGGATGTGGCTTCTTTGCCATAGATGGGCAATATTGGGCAATGACCTCTTTGAACTAGTACAACAAATGTCTCTCACTAGAATAAAGTGAAGAGTTATGCAATTTGTGGAGACAGTGCTGAATAATTAATAACATTCTGTCTCTATAATATGTTGTTCATACTCATTATTTAAATTGTCAAGTTCACCTTCTACTGAATAAATTATTTTCTGAAATGTTGTTAAATCAACTTCCTCATTTCAGGATTAATAATCTCCATCATCCCATAGGTTGCAATAGCAGTCCTAATCTGCTTTTAGAGAGAAAGAGATTAATCCACTAGGTTAACTGGAAAAGTGAACTGACTTCAAGCACTCTTGTTGGAAAGCATGGAATAAAAAGAACAAACAACAAAATAAATTGCATTTCCTTATGAATGTTTAATTTTTACAAGGAGCTTCTATGATTGCCTTTAAACTAGGACCATTATCAGGATTTTTGAGAACATCAGCTTGTGATATTAATGTTTCATAGATTTTCCAGCTGCCTTTACCTTATGTGAAGCCTTAGCAATGATTAACATGATTGTTAACCAATAGAAGTGAAAGAATAATTTCAAACTGAAGTGCACTGCACTGCATCTGAAGAGAAATAAATGGTACCTCAAGGACTGGTTTCACAGCCATCACTAAGCCAGCTACAGTGTATTGTACATACCAATTAGCAGACCACTTGACAATGCAGTTACCAATACTCATTTATCAGTATTAAAATTCAATATGTATCCCTGTGTTTTCAAAGTAGGCACAAATGTACTTGTCTGCCAGCTGTGTGAAACATGTTAGCAGAATGCAGAAACAGCAGTGCCATAATGATAGGCTGGTAACAGTGTCATCATTTGTGAAGAGAGGAATATATGTCCCACTGCAAGAGTAGTTGAATTTGGTTGACAGGCTAACTCTATCTGAACAAAAGCAGCCCATTTTGGTCCCTGCAAAAACAAATGCAATTTTACTCAAAAAAGCAAAGCAATAAACTGCAGGCATTGGAAATCTGAAAGACAACCAGAAAATGTGTGAAATGTTCAGCAGACCAATCAGTAAGAGCAAATGAGTTTATGGGCCAGATCTTACTGAGAGTTGTTCAGTGGTTTTGTGGAAAACCACTAACCAGCAGCACTGTACATGTCAACAAACGCCAGCATTCTCTGCCCATGCACTGCAGTGTGCAAGTGCAGAATATGCTGGAGATCAGATACCAGCACATCCATGGGTAGTTCTTAATCATACAAAGCTGAGGGTTGGACACACTTTAAATCTGGCCCCTTGGCCAAAATATACCCATACTGGAGTGTCAGTACCCATACTGAAATAGATCCATAAATCCTGTCTCTTATAGGTTATGAATGCCACCAACATTGCCACAATTATTGTCAATCCCTAAATGACCCTGAACTGAGGAGGCAATTGAGAGTCAACCATATTGGTGGAGACACAAGAGACAGCAGACGCTGAAATCTGGAGCGACAACAAAACTGCTGGAGGAACTCAGCCGGTCAAGCAATATCTGTGGAAGCAAAGGGGAATGGATATTTCAGGTCAAAACCCTGTATCTGGACATTGGAGGGTCTGGAGTCACATATGAGCCAAACAAGGAAGATTTACTTTCCCAAAAGAGGTAAACAAACCAGATGTTTATCTTGTGGGAATCCACTAGATTTGTAATTCCTGCTACTGAGACAAGTATTTATTTTTAATTCCAGAATTATTCAATTACGTGATTTTCTGATTCAAGAGGAGAGAGTGTTATCACTGAGCCAAGACTAACACCTCCTTTGGATAATTTACAAAATAATTATACACTCACCCATATCTAAACATGCAGTGTAATCCTACCATTTTATCCAGTGAGCCACAATTTGACTGAGTCATTTTTATTATATCCATAGTACTAAAACAGGATATCAACATTCAGTAAAGAAAAAGATTTACTTTTATTTTATACCTGGATACAAGTTCATCTAGGTTTGTCCTATCAGCTAGCCCAAAAGGGTTAAACAAAACAATTCCTTAACAAAATTTAGTTTGCCATATTAGATTAATACAATGACGTGTCTGGCTGAATAAAATGGAAAAAAGGGGAGTATATCCATTATTAAGTTAAGTTACAACAAATAGTGAAGCCTTTAGTTGCTAAAAATGATACACTTTTAAACTGGGCTTTGACTTTCTGACATTCCAGGCAGTATTTTGGATCAAAAGTACTTAGACTACAGGCAGCAATGGTTATGGGGAATCAGGCAGAACAGTACAGTTGAGCCCAGCTGTCAGACCAGCAAAGATATTATTAAATGACACAACAGGCTCAAAACAGTGTGTGGCCAGCTCCTGCTCTTATTTCTGATATTCTTTTCTTAGATCCAAATGTGTTGAAACTCAGAGAAAAATGTTCAGATGTCTTTGGCAACTGGCTGTTTGGCAAACTTATCATAACATTTGAAATTAAAATACCGGAAAATGCTGGAAAAACTCAACAGGTCAGGCAGTATCTACGGAAAGAAAAACAGTTAACGTAGCAGATCCAAGACAATTCATCAGTTATTTTGATTGTTAAAAAAAACTGATGATTTTAAAAGGAGCTTGTATGAGCTGGCTCTCCCAGTATTTTGGGTTTATTTCTCTATAAACATCCACCTCCTTAAACTCTGAACTTCCCAGGCTGCAGTCTATGATGAAATCATGGATTTCTTTCCTTTCAGCTGCTTCTTTCAGCCTTGCCATTCACCTTGAAGCTGGCTGTTTTTTTTTGTTTCCCTCTTATCTCCATTCATATCCTCTCTAAATTCATTGTATCTATGAGTCCCACCTCCAGCTCTCTTGACCTTATTCCTACTGGACTATTAACATATAACTAGCCAGTACCTTAAATTATTTCTTCTCCTCTGGTACAGTCCTTATAATTTTCTAAGGTCACTATGGTCACTGTGCCACGTCCCCTGCATTGTATAATATCCCTTTTTTTTCTATACTATTTTCCAAACTGTTGCTCTATCATCAACTTTCCAGAAGATGTGGGGCTGTGAGAAGGAGTAGTCATTCTCGCAATTTGCACTAAAGCAGGATTTACTACTTTGGTTAATAACTGAAGCAAGTTTGAGGCAGAACTGATAATGATGCACAAGGCATTGTTGTTAAATTGCACAAAGATATACATTGAAACTGTAAAACACCCAAGTCCCATTATTGAATGATTTATACATGTTCACAGTCACATTTCTTGACAATCGACTCATTGCTTAATTTATCCTTAAGCACTGTCTTAGAATATCGATTAACTGATTTATAACATACACTAGCTTCATTGTAAACACATTGACTGAACAAGTTTTACAGACCAAGAAGGAATTGGTTTATGTAGTTAATCGTATATTTCCCACACTGATTTGTCAGGTTTTTGCTACATTAATAAATAAAAATTGAATTTGATTTGAATGAAATAAACATTCCATGCACACCCTCATAATACTTGCCACAATATTAGGAATGTTACCTCTCAATGTATCTTTCATCTGATTAGCAAGTATTACACCAAAGCTTAATACGAGTCAAATTCTCCAGCAGCTGCCTCACTTTATCAATCAGTCTTTGAAATCCAAATCCATCATTTCCCTTAATGCCTTCACTAATCATACAGATTCTAATTAGAATCTGTGGCTAACGGGCTATTTTGCTATTTTTTCTCTACCCACTGTTCAACCAGGATCTAAAATATTCTTGATGTCTTTCAACAATTACATACAAGGCTCATCACTCTATTTGAAATCCAGAGACGAAAGCTTCCCTTGTCATCGTTAGAGTAGATATTCTGAAACTCTTCTTGATCATCTCAAGGGACCAATTGTATTGCTTGCTTTAGAATACAAAATCCCTTAGAAATGTTACTCTAAATTTGTCAGTGAAAGATACATTAACTGGTGCAGAAAAACTAACAGCTCCAACCCTAGAGGTGCTCCAAATTTGTAAACTTTGCAATGTTGTTGTAGTGAAGCTTTAAAAATTGGTATCTTGTGCCAAAAATGTCGGCAAGAAGCAGTTTAAGTTTTTAGCACACTTAAACAGGCATACTCCATGGCAATGATATGTCTATGATCACTGAACAGTGAGTTGCACCTCTTAGTTAAGCTGTCAGGAAGAGGCACCAACACCATCTGGACCTAATTGATCAGAAGCTTACTTGCCTTCTGTCTGAAGGATGCAAGGTTATGAGAGTCTGTGCAAGAGGAAAATGCCAGAGTAAATTCATTGTTCTCCCACTATCAATGGGAAAACATGTTGGAAAAGAACATCGCACATTCCTGTGTTTCTTAGTTCTACGTTTGAGTGCACTCCTTAACTGGATTTCAATGCAAATCACTAAAACTGATTTTTTACTGAGTATAAAATTAAAATCTTGTTTATTCAATCTTAGTGGAAGCTTAAATCCATATGATCAATGTTTGAGGGATTCCTTCATCACTTTCCACATTTCCCCCAAGAACTGTTGGGTATATTCCACTATTTCACAGCCCCCTGACATTCTTTAACTTATTTTAATACTTTCATATCATTTACTACAGTTACTACCATCTCTCTTTTAACCAATTCAGAATTTATCTCCTCATTAACACTACACTCTTTCACAGATACTGCAGTAAACACATATTAACAACAGTGGAACACTATAGACCACCTCTTGCACTACCATGGACTTGTCTCTGTTAGTGTTTTTTTTTGCAATAATGTCTTGTTTTGCAGTCTTTTTCTTAACTGTCTTGTATTATTGATGTTCTGTGCATTTTCTGAACCTATATGATTGTGATGCTGCTTTAAGCAGGTTTTTCATTGTACCTATACCTCACCATATTTGTGCCATGATAATAAACTCAGCTGGACTTAAATATTCCCTATAACAGCTCACAGTCGTCTTTCTTTAAAATCCAGACTCATGTCATGACCTCTACCACCAAGAAGGAAAAGGACAGTGAGTGCATGGAAACACCACCACTTACCAGTTCCCTTCCAAGTCACTCACTGCCCTGATTTCAAAATATATCACCCATCCTTCATTGTTTCTGGATCTATATCTTTGAGTCCCCAGCCCAACAGCATCGTGAGAAAAT